>NC_089315.1:12109254-12366754 GCF_036669915.1 Pocillopora verrucosa | reverse complement strand
GGAAATTGGGCGCCAATTTTTTGCGAGGCGTCGATCATCTTTTTTGTGGATGAGTCGTAGGAGGCCCTCGTACTGGCTATCCGCGAGGGAGCCAGCAAGAAAGGCCTCGTTCAAAACAGAAAGGAGAGATTCGCTCAAATCGTTCCAAAAACACGAGTAAAATTCTGTTGGGAGACCATCAGAACCGGGTGACTTGCCGGTCTGAAGGCCTTCCAATGCAGTAAGTAATTCTTTATTAGAAAAAGGGCCTTCACATAGATTGCGCTCATAATCAGTCAGTGAAAATTCGAGGCCGTCAATTATTTCAGTTTGAATTCGCATATCAAGAGGATCTTGGGTGAATAAATTCTTGTAAAAATTGGTTAAAATTCTTTCAAGATCATTTTGAGAATTTCTGAGAACACCGTTCTCGTCAAAAAAAGATTCAAAACTATTCATGTCAGCTCGTTTTTTCTCCAGACGGAAGAAATAGCGTGTTGGCTCCTCACCTTCTTCGAACCATTGTGCTCGGGAGCGGACTTTAGCTCCTTCGGCTTCTTTCGAGATCAGAGAGGACAATTGGCTTTCCAAATCGCTAATTACACCTGGGTTATTTAAGCGATTAGAATGTAAAGCGTTTTTAGCATGGGTTAATTGCTTAGTAATTAGGATTCTTTTGGCATTTGCTGTTCTCTGTTTACGGATACTGTATGAAATACTTGTTTTGCGGATTTCAATTTTTAGAGCATCCCACCATTCGCGAAGGGAGGCGAATTCGGGGATTTTAAGCTTAAAGTTGTTAATCGATTTTGACATAATGTTTTTAAATTCTACATCTGAGAGTAAAGAGCTGTTGAACTTCCAAATTCCAGGACCGTGATTAGAAGGGTTAGTCGTTAGTTCAATTTCTACAAAGTCATGATCGGATAGGTCGTATACGCATGGAAGAATATTACATTTCGTTACTAGGGTTAAGCCTTTAGCGACGAGAAAGCGGTCAATTCTAGATGCCTGGGTATGGTCTTTATTAGACCAGGTGAAAGTTACTTTGCGCGGGTTGTTTTTGCGCCAAATGTCTGTAAGTGAGAAGTCAGCACAAAGGGATCGGAGAAGTTTTTGATCAGACAATAGGATGGCGGAACAATTTAATTTATCTAGGACATTGTCCACACAATTAAAGTCTCCCCCGATCACTAGGTCCCCTTGGGGGAGAAAGTAATTGTGCAGACAAGAGAAAAAACTTTTACGATCCGAAATAGTATTGGGAGAGTAAATGTTCACTAAATTTAGTTTAGAATTATAGTAGTCAATGAGTAAGCTCAATATTCTTCCTTCGGAATCGGTCAAAAAACGGATAATTTTGCCTGGAAAGTTTAGAGAAAAGAGGATGGCAACACCGGCAGACCTGCCAGTCCCGAAGGACCACAGACATTTGCCGCGCCAGAGTATTTCGAATTCCTCCGCTTGTTTTTTGCATGAGACATGTGTTTCTTGTAAAAGGATTATGTCACAGTTTGAATAATTTAATTCTTGAATAATTTTTCGACTTTTACTGGAGGACCCGAGTCCTCGCACATTTAGAGAAATTATTTTAAGCTTACTCATTGAATATAAATAAAAAATTAATATCTGTACCGCCTTCTCCTAGGTTTAACTCTCTCCCATCCATCATCATCAGTTTCGGAGCCAGAGTAGTCACGGCGGGAAGATCTATCGCGGCCATCGTGGCCGCGATAATAATCTCGATCGCTTCTATCTCTCTCTCTTCTGCCGTCTCTCCGGTCATCTCTTCGTTCTTCTCGATCGTCCCTCCCTCGCTCGTCTCTTCGTTCTCTTGGTCGTTCTCTTCTACCTTCGTCGCGTTGTTGTTCTCGTTGTTTCTCTTGATCTTGTTGTTTCTGTTGTTCTTGCTGTTCCTGCTTTTCTAGTAATTTCTGTTGTTCTTCTTGTTGTCGCTGTTGTTCTCTCTGTTGTTGTAGTTTTTTCTGCCTTTCTTCTCTTTCCTTGGCGCGCTGGGCTCGCTCTTGTTCCTTTTCCTTTTCAGTTTTAGGTGGCGTTGGCTCACTATCGACGTTCGCGCTGAAGAGCAGGAAGGGGCATTGAGGCATGGAATGGTTGTCCGCTAAACAAACGGAACATCTTGGCGAGTCTTTACATTCTTGAGCTCGATGCCCAGGGCATTCACAATTAAAACAACGGACTGCGGAGCAGTCTTTGGCCATGTGGTCAGTAGCTCCACAATTCCGGCAAGCTTTTGGCTGATTTGGGTACCATATTTTGATAGGTTCACCAGCTATGTTGATGTTGGCAGGGATAGTTCGATGTAGCGCCATTCGAGCCGTTCTTACTCCATTCTCGATATGTTGTGCAATTTTGTCGCGCCGAAATGAAAGGACACGACCGTAGTGGCTGAGTCGGCCAATCACGGCAGTGTCGGGTAGTTCAGCGGGGGCTTCATGGATCTTGACGAGGACCAAACGATTTTCGCAGTCGCCCAGGAACACTTTGAGACCGGCAATCACGACGAAAGGTGTTTCAAGAGCGGCTTCTTTAGCTGCACGGCTCTTAAAAGTCACGATCCAAGATCTATTGGACGCCTTTCTCTGGATTCCGGTGATAGCGTCAATATCGATTTCTGCCGCGTCAAAAGCTTCGAGAATTATTTGCGATGTGACGGTTGTATCAACGCTAAAATAAATAGAGCGATCCTTCGTGATTCTACTTTGACTGGGAGCATTCAAAAAAGGCACGGCCTGAAATTTCACACCCTTATTTTCCAGATTTTTTAGTACCTCAGGGATTTCGATTTCCACGTCTGCGCCCCAGGACTGTGAACCTTCTACCACGCTTGCGTCTACGACGTCTCCTGGATTCGCTGTCGAGTTATCTGTAGTAAACTGGCTGATATTTTCACTTTCCTGGCTGTCCATGTTGACCAATTGCTGCAAAAGCAAGGAAAATAAACTTTTCATAAGCCTTTTAACCTTACCCAAGAGGCCGAGAAGCTTTCAGTACTGTTTCGGCCTTCTGGGCCTCATCAGTGCAGTGCTGATGCTAGGATGGAGGTAAGGCTATATAGCCACCCCAAGTGATCTCACGCGTGTGGTATCATCTAAGCCATGCCAGAGTGCTCAAACTATATAAACTAGTGAGCATGCATATATATATATATATATATATATATATGTATATATATATATATATATATGTATATATATATATATATATATGTATATATATATATATATATATATATATATATATATATACACTGTAAAATTAAAAGAGTTGATTTGGCCCCAAAAATGGGGCCAAAACGAGTGAGTCCAGTTTGGCACTCGCTTAGGGTCAATTCAGCCCCATTCAAATGGGGCTGTTTTTGGCACCAATTTTGGGGCTGAATTGATCCCGTTGTAGGGGCCAAATTGGACCATGTGAAGGGTGAATTTGAAAAATACAGGGGCCACTTTGAAATTTATAGGAGCCAAAACAGCCCCCGAAATTTCAGCCCTCTCACAAATGGCCCCTTTAAAAAGAGCCAATTCAGCTCCAATGTGGGCCACTTCAGAAGTAGAGGGCTCTTTCCTCTCCATGCTGATTATCCCCCTTACATTCAAATAATGAAAATACACCAAATACTTTATCTTTCAAACACTCATTTATTAGGTTCTAGATATTGTTTATGTAGAAACCTTTTTTGTACCTGATTTTACAGTTAAGAATCTTAATTGTGGTATAAAACAAACAAACTTTAAAACATCATGTGAAAGAATATAACATACATACATATTGAACATTAATTCAACCATTTTCTAAAATAGATCTCTTCCCTACATCAGTATACTTCTTAACAGTGCAAGCATTGCAAGAAATTACACCCACGAGACACTTGTGAGTAAAGCTTCCCTTTTCAATGACTTAGCAAATGTGGTAATGTAAAGCAGCTTATAATTAAGACTGATTTAAAGTACAGAAAATTATCAAAATAAGACAGAGGCAACAAATGGTCCAGTTCCTGCACAAGAATATAGATCTTTTTTTGATTTGTGCATATGAAAAACAAAGAGCCTTAGAGCAGCAAAGAGTATTCTTCCAGTGGATGTGAGAATACATGCACTCATATTGCTACTTTAGATATTATCAAAATATAAACTATCAGCAAGTACTACCGCAGGCATTTGCCAAGTCATTGAAAATAGAGGAAACAGTGACAAGAGTCTGCCTGTGCCCAATTTCAAGTAATGCTTGCTCTAAAAAAAGTCAAAATTGCCTTTGACCGATTGTAAGAAAATATAAATGAGCCAAGTAACCCAATGAGAGCATCAAGAATCTTTTCTTGTGAGAAGTGACAAATTACACTTCCCTCTGTTACTATATTCAGGTGATTGATGTATTGAAGATCTCCAACAATTAAAATTTGTGCTGGACATAATCTCTGATTGCTGAATCAACATCAGCTACTCTATGCAATAAAAACAAGTTTTACAACCACATTAAAATCAAGCCAAAGTGCAAAAAGTGCCTGTAGTCAGAAAAAAAAAAAGAATATATATATACACACTTAAGTTAAAGAATTAAAGAGGACACATCAATTCTCTGTGACTGAGTTTTGTGCCTAAGCACTTGTCAGACAGAAAAGTTCTGTCTGACAAGCACTTAGGTGCGAAATTCAGAGTCACAGAGAATTGATGTGTCCTCTTTAATTCTTTAACTTATGTATACTTAGCTCTGCTACCACAGCATTGAGCACTTTATGCCAAGGTAGACTCTACCCCCACATTTACATATATATATATATATATATATATATATATATTGTTTTTCTAAAACTATAAGCTAAAACACCAGAAATGGAAGTGGAAGTTTAGCTCAATGTGTGTAATTTGTCTCCCATTGAAGACTTGAAAAACTAATGTATGACTCCCAAAATATCTGAAAAAAATCAGCTATTCTATGTCCAATATTTATCTAATGGTTTGACAACAGGAATATTTTAAAAAATTGCAAAATCAAAAAAACTAAACAAAAAGGCAAAATTAATACAACCCCAAAGTACTTGAACCTTTGTATCTGGACTTCATTGGCAAATGGGCTCAGAAATTTTAGCTGTTCATCTTAGTACCAAAGTAGCAGTTTTTTGGACTTGTACCTCCAAAATGGTCACAACTTCATTAAATGCATATGATGACAAACACACAAGAACAAAGGTCATGAACTTAAAAGGTGAGAGTGATTATTTTGCAACTTTTTAGTTTAAGGCAAGAGATTCAGCACCACAAAATTGTCTCTCTTCACTGCAAGCAGAAGAGGTGAAGCAATAGATTTTTAGACCATACCAATCCATTCAGTTTCCAAGTCAACTTAGTCTAGTATCCTGCTAACTATACAAGGATACTCTGCAATAATTTTTTTTTTGCAATCCACTGTTGCTCAGAGTACTTTAGGCTGCTGATGAGATATTCCTTCTGGGTATCCAACTCTACTGAGGCAGAGAACTGTACAAAAAAACAAACAAATGAGCAAATTAATTTGTTGTTGGAGAACAGTAAATTTTTGCAACTACAAAGTAGCAAAATATTTGTAAGCAAACTGTGCATAAGAAGTAAAAACATAATAAAGGTAATCATCAATGATGTATTTTCACCAAACTGTATATGTACTTATCAAGAAAAGAAATCATACCTCTTTGCACTTCAGTTTTAGTTCAGTATTCATGAATAAATAAGGATTGCTTGTAGACTTAAAAAACAAAACAAAGAAAAGTTTCTTACCCTCGATGGTAGTTGAAATTTTGAAAGCCATTCAGGAGGAACCTGTAGGTAAATATTTGTTTTCAAAAAAATTAAACTGTCTGATAACATCCTATCAATTCACTAATTTTTTAATTTACCAGATTTAAAAATTGGGTTTACTTTGTTTTATGCATGGTGCAAGTAAATACATATCTAATATATTTCAATAAAAATAAAGCAAATCTCGTCAATCCCCGAGATTTGTCATCTTTAACTAACCAACTGGCACCTTGTGTGTTTTCCTTTAGGATATAATCGAAAGAAAGTAATCGATAATGTACTCTTCACCATCCTGCTAAGTTTAATATACAAGAACTTACTTAGACAGTACTCAGTTCTGTCGCCTCGTCCGTAAAACAGAGATCCTTGGGCGATTTACCCTTTTCTTTCGGTGCCAATGTCACCTCTAAATTTTCATAATCGCTGATGTTATCTGAATCATCAATCGACGTTTGAACCGTCTTACTCGAAGGACTTGATTCTGCACGCTGAAAGAGTGAGAGCCAAAAAATCAGCTTAAGTGGATGCAAACAAAGACATAGAAATAAAAATATCAGTTCATCTTTTCAAGAATTCAGAGTGAGAGATCCTAAAATCAGAGAATCTTGAAGTAAGTTAAATCCATCTTGTACAAATGCAGTATTCGAACTGTAACCGTCTCTACATCTCGGCGCCAAAATTTGATCACGTGACTTTAGTTGCGAAACCGCTGAGACTCAACAAGACTCGGGAGAAGAGGCGAACCATTCATGCGTCAAATTCTCTGGTGGGAAAATTAATTATCGTACCGACGAAGAACTCGTGTCATCTCTAGGTTCAGCGTTCATTGCAATCAATTTCTTGAGCTTCAGACACTCTTTTATAATAGGGTTGTAGTGCCTTGGTACGTCTGCATCTTGGGCGATGGCAAGGAGATCTTGGCCATCGCAACCGTCTTTTTCTGCAAGATATGATACGAACAAAGATCAATGGAGCGGTCAAGTTTGTGAATGTAAAGTTGCAGTAAAATACGTTGTTACGAAATTTCTTTTGCCTACCTTTCCTTTCTTAAGTCTCATTCCATACGACTGTAGCAAAGAAACAGCCTCTTCAGTGACGAATTCGCTGCTATAATTCATTATTGTTTCCGACGCACGTGGTCTAGGTTCGACTAATGCCATCACAGGCAGCTCACGCTCACGTCTCGAGAAAAAGCCAACGATTAATTCGTTGTGTGACTCGGTGTTCAGTTACGAGAGGAACCGTTGAAAATTTGAACACTTTATAAGGAATACTATAGGGAACGAAATATGGTCGAAAAAAGAAAATTATTTTTACATTTTCTTTTTTTTTCAAAAATTGTACCTCGTTGGGGCCAAATTGGTCAATCCTACTTGGCTCTTGGAAAGGCCAAATTGAGAAAAAGTTCCAAAGTAGAATTTATAGGGGCCAATTCAGATTTTGGAGGGGTCGAAATGGTACCTGTCCCGCTCGTTTTGGCTCAAATAGTCCAAAACGAACCTTGATGGGCCAAACTGGCCCTCGAGAAATTGGGGCCAATTTGGCTTTTGGGGTCAATTTGGCTCTTTTCATTTTACAGTGTATATATGTATATATATATGAAGACAGTGAGTTGGAGCTGGAGTCTCACGCATTAGCTATTATATACGCATTTAAAGAAAAACGCGTGTACATCCCGACGGGTGATTATCTAACAAAGTTCTAAACGCTATACATGTTTCCGTCATTTAACGTTGGCCTTCTCGCAAGAGCAAGCACCTAGGTACCTGGGGTGTGGAGCCGGCTGGTTGGCCTTCTCGCAAGAGCGAGCACCTAGGTACCTGGGGTGTGGAGCCGGCTGGCCTCAACTTTTGATCCCAGTCCCTGCGTTTTGCGCAGGTTTGCGTCACTATATAACGTGGGTGACTGGACGATAAACTTGAAAAAAGGGGGTAGGTTTCTAAAGAAACTGTGGTGCTGCTTCGGTGGGAGAGTATAACAGGGTAATTTAGTATTACCAACTGAGTTGATAACGTAAATTGGCCACCGTGAAGAGTTTAAAGGCTGACGTTTCGAGCGTTAACCCTTTGTGTGTGGTTTGAAATGCAGAAAAAGGAGCTGCGCTCGAAACATCAGCCTTTAAACTCTTTACGGTGGTCAATTTACGTTATCAACTCAGCTGATAACACTAAATTACCCTGATAAACACGAAAGCCTTACTAAAAAGCGCAAAAAGAGATACCGTTCATGATCTGTTTGTGTAATCCTGTGCCGATTATTGCTGACTATTTCAAGTTGTCAACTTTCGTCTGTTGCGGCCGCGTGAGATGGAGCAGAAGAGTTCTCATTTGTTGTCAAAATTGATTAACAACAGAAGAGCTGTATTGCTACCAAGAGAGAATGATGAAATCCTTAATAATGAAATATTTCAAGCTTTTATTGTCAAAAACGAGCAGTATGATCAAACCACCGATTTGAAACGAAAAAATTTCAATAGCCATTTACCTTTTTAGAGCGACTGATTTTTTTAACGCTACTGAACTTAGAAAACTAACGCTTAAGGCTTTGACTGAATTTTCGTGTATTCTAGATATTTGCATAGTAACGCATTTCTCGCTAATTTAGCTGGTGCACAATTTTATTTTTGCATTTAAAAATGAAATGAAAATGAGAATTTCATTTTCCGAGAAGCTAAAAAATTTAGAAAGTAATTTCTTCTTAAAATCGTAAAAACAGAAAAAGGGGGTAATAAAACCAGCCGTTTTTTACCGAATCGTTTTTTAGATGTTACAAATTATCCATCATTAAATTTCAACAAAATTGTATTTGGCAGACAAACATATGCGGAATTTAATTTTCGTGCCTAATTTGGCCTTCTTGAAATAACGAAATAAAGGTTCTGTAAAAATACCTTCGCACACAATTAAAATAAAATAGCTGCTTGTTAAGCAAGAATTGGTTTTATATTTTTTTTGGGTTTATTAAATTGATATTGTGGGGCTATCACGAATTCGTTGTCTTTTTGTCATCGAAGCAGACATTTTCCGTGACAACGTGAGCGTTAAGTTGAACCAGTTCTGATGCGTTTTTTGTGAATGTAGTAATCCATTTTGGAATGGTATTATCCGTTATCCTCTTGTCTCTTCGTAATTCACAGTCTTCGTTTTAGGAAGAAGGAGAACTTTTCATCCTTTTTCTATAAATCCATAGCATTTGTGTTCTAAAAATATTCTGGGCTCAAAGCCATACCCCAAGCATGCTTTGCTATTCTTCCTACCCCCAATAAAAAGTGTAACGAACTCAATCTTCGTGTATCGCTGCAAAAGTTGTGTTAACACAGCTTCTACTTTTATTGAGAAACCATAATGATTTACTTGTTCCATTTTCTGGTAAAACACAACAGAGAGGAAATTAATATTTATTCAGCCTGAATAAAACTAAACTTGCAATTATCTCAAATTGAATATGCTATTTATGCTGTCATTAGGTGACAAAACCTTCACGTTCAAGAGCTCTACTAAAATGAGTTTAGAGGCACATAAATATCTAATAAATCGGAGAGTTTATAGATCTACTTTCTTGGAGAACGCCATCTACAAATAAAACTTTATGACATAAAAGATTTAACCCTTGCGAAAGGGAGACCTGATTCATCACTAAAACGTTTTTTTTTTCGCTCTCTGTCAGATTCTCCCCATTGATGCCATAATTTAGAATTTGCAAGGAAAATATTTGTCATTTTAGTTAACACACGTTGAAAAAATTAGCTCCCTCGTCAGAAGTCAATAAAAAATTAACACATCAATATCTTCTCAGTGAGTTTGGGTGGAGACGTTTTTGGAAGCAACACGATTTCATCATCATATTTCCATTAAGTTTCCCAAACGTAAATTTTATTTGTCGAATTTGACATAAGATATGCAAATATTATATCGTATCCGTAAGGGTCTTTGTTGGGTTGTTAGTTCGAAATGAATAATCTTTAATCTCATCCTTGAGTGTAATGAGATCGCAAGCAAGTTGTGGCGAGCGGTTCGAAAGTAAAAAAGGTATCTTAAAATAACTAGCAGTGAAAGATTCTCTGGGTGCGGAAAAGGCTGATATTTTTGGCTTTAAGTTTTACCGTTAATCATCAATTAAAAATTAGAAATTAAACCGCCATCTCCTTTTTGACAAAAACTCCTTGGGATGGGTGTAAAGTCTCCCCTCTTTGAGTTAGGCTTAAACTTCTCACAGCATTTGTACGCTTGCAACAAGGCATTCCAGAATTGACACTACAAATTAACTTAAATCCGTCTCGATAATTGGAACTCTGTAAGGCATATAACAAGGGGTTGAAGAAAGAGTTTGAAAACAGTAAAACCCGAGAGGTTCTGTGAAGTTCAAACAAAACATCGTAGTTCTCCTCGACAGTTTTTCTGTCGGCCGATACCAAGAAAATGAAATATACGGAGAATGGCAGCGAACACGCAGCAAAGACGATTGCCAACCAAATTACAAGACGAGCTAATTGTTTCTTCGCTTTCCTTTCTTCAACATTGCATGTCGATTCCGAGCAAATTGTTCTGGTGAAGTACAATCCACGAATGATTTCAAAATAACAGAAGATGAGTATCGAGGAACTCATGAGGCCAAACCCAGAACAGGTGAAGATGATGAAGGGTTTGTGAAGGAAATACTCATCCAAACTCCAGGGACGCTTGCAAGGATATTTGGTTGACGAGATGTTGTATGTATTGGCTTGAATATCTGGTATGCACGATAGTAGGGCTAACAGCCACAGAACTGCTATAACATATTTCACAGATTCTTTAGTCAGCTTTGCAGTGCGAAACGGTTTCACAAGCGCCATATATCTCTCCACGGCGATGGTAGAGACTGTAAGCACGCCTGCGTTCATGGTTATAGGAACAATAGCATTTCCCACAAACAACTTGCAGATCAAGTCTCCGGTGATACCCTGTAGGTGAACTTTCGTTATGGCAAAATCGTACAAACCGGGACAGAGTAACAATGTGATCAGGTCGGCCACAGCCAAATTCATCAGCAGATAGTTTGTAGTTGTGTGCATTGAAGAGTTTTTCCACACAATTGTTATAATGATGGAGTTTCCCACAATACCTGGAAGAACGATCAGCGAGTAAATCACCGCAAAAACGATGTCCGCTGTGGTTAAGGGACCATCAGCTTCAGAGCTAGACAAGCTTGCGTTGATCATTTATCCACGTGGTTGGATCTCTTAATTAGAAAACCACGAAAGCTGTTTTCGAACTGACGATTCTAAGCTTTTTGGAAAAGCGTCTTCCCTCTCCTGTTTTCAGCTGAAAAAATGATGAGGGAGACCTTATCATTTTACTGAATATTCGGTACTTTAGTGAAAACACTGCTGTTGGCTTGTCAGGCCAAAAGTCGACAGCCTTCAAGTTGTTGTTTACATATACGAGTTGAATGCAGGTTAAAATGTAAATTTCTCGCCGAAAACGAAATGCTAAGTGTTACGTTGCAGCCGGATATATTTAAACTAATGATTGATCATCAGTTCGGAATAACCTCACGAAGAAGTTTCCTCATTTTATCTTCGGTCATTAATTGTTTGAAGTCATGAATAACAAATATTGAGTTTCGTGCCGATATTAGAGCATATGGGCTATTTGTTTCATGAATTAATGCATACAGACACATTTAAAGATTTCAGTTGCCTCACGTCCAAAATTTTTTGCCAAGAGGCACCATAAATACGATCAGAATATCTACAAAAAAAGTTTTCTTTATCATTGAAATGAATAGTTAAGCCTTATCACGCGTTCGAGTACGGCGTAGTAACAAAGCTTCTATTATAGAACAAAAGCGTGGTATACAGCTCTCTTGTACTCGTTATATTTTAAGCAACGGTGTAAATTGTCTTTTGAAAGGCATAAAACAATAATGGTCGATTGCACTGAGTTTCTTCAGCTGTATACCCAAAGAGCTCTCGTGACGCCTAATGAGTATTTGTCCTTAAAATTTTATTAACGAAAAAAAATTAAACTGGATCTTTATCCGTAAACAAAACACGAGCATGTACTGGAGAAGACTTAAAAAAGGAAAGCCAAACTAAAAGAAAATTAAACGAAGAGAAAGTGGAATATCTAGCGTACTGGTTGCAATAGGCAAAAAAAAAAAAAAATAAATAAATAACCGGAATATGCTAATTAAATTCGGAAAGCGGGTTCCAAGAGACAGGTCTTGGATATACAGATGAGATTTTAAAAGCAGTCTGAAGGAAGTGTCATGCTTAAAGACAGTGAAAACCCATAAAATCTGCAGGTGGCTTGCTATTACTGGTTTGTGTCTGATTTGAATACAAACATCAAGAGACGCGGAGGAATACCGATATCGGAAAAACATTACGCGTGGCACCATTTCGATAGCAACGCAAAACGATAATAAAAAATATACCATTTATTCATAAATATATATTCATTGTTTTTAAACAAATTTAATTTAGTTTAGCCTTCCATCGCCAGATTTTGTACATAAGACGTTTATCATACCTTTCTGACTCGGCGGGATGTATATCTTATGAGACGAGTTGGCGTGTAGAATCACAGGGTGTTCTTACGAGTTGTGTTTATTTCGATAGAAACTTATCGAAGCAACCAACCAGCATGACGAAAAATATCACAAGGAGCTAATGGGAACTCCAATAAGAAAACACGAGTAGCAAAGCCATGATTGGTTTTAGTTCTGAATCTGATTTGTAAATAAGGGCAAGGGAACTACCACCGGAGTCAATGAAAACTTAGTTAAGCGAGGAAACTACTCATGGCGCGTGAAAACACGAGTTGTCAAGTGGTGATTGATTTTCAGTTTTGTATCTGATTGGTTGAAAAGGTGAGATTTTTCAGGACCAATCATTAAGCGTAGTAAAGCAAAACCAAACTGTTCCCAGATTACTTTCGACTCTCAATTGAAAATTGTACCAAACAAAGTGTCAACGAGAGAATTGTGTCAAATTCCCACGACTAACCAAAAGAGAAATTTACTGTCATCGGTTAGGAGAAACAGTTTGTAGATCTTACAGGTGAAAAGGCTTTGAGGAACCTTTAACACCTGCTCTCTGAAGAGCAAATGTTCCGTTATTGGACGTTATTTTTTTAATTATCATGTCAGGGGACCTGAACTCATCTGTTAAAAGCGCATTTTACCGGCCATTAACACTTAAAACTATTTGTTCTAGGCTAGATTAAACTTTTGAAATTGAAAGTGGGAGTTTCTGAAGTTAGCTTTTTTTTTAATTCACCTGTCAGCTACTTTACTTGAATTTATACCACACGTTTGCATTTCTCTTTAAATATGGCATGTTCAGCCGAGTTCTGATGAAGTATTTTAAATTAATAACTCATGGTAACTTTCCAATCCTGAAAATACAAATAGGGACAAAATTTATAGACAATCGACTGAAAAACACCTGACGTAATTCAATACAAACGTCATCTGACTTCAAATTTCCGAAATGATACCCACCTTTAGTTGTTTTAGTTGTCAGTTATATTTGTCAAGACATCGTATGTTATCGCATCATACTCTATGAGTGGTTGCTTTAGGTTTTGAGTTTTTCCTTTCAGAACCCTTCAACACAGCCATTCCGTTGATTTCCGGCAATTATTTAAACCTTCTTATGCTTTTACAATGATATTGAGACAGAGCATTTTACCTCTTCAAAGCATTAATTTACAACTTTGAATGGTGTCTTGATGAAATATTTATTACGTTATTTTCACTCCGGAAACCCTATTTCATCACCTGCGTCGCAGCAAAGGGAAGACAAACCTCATTGGTCTCAAGTTTAATGAAGCGGTAATTTGCATGTTCCACACTTTATTTGGCCGACTCAAAGAGCATCGCATGCGGTGGTATTATATTTGCCTATCTTTTTCTCTCGCATTCATCATGTGAAAGCCATCGTTGCGGATCTAAGTAAGCCGATAGCGATCTTGCTACAATTCGATGGATTAGGTAAAATCTAGTTCTTAGTATTGGAGTCTCATTTATTGTTAGAAAGACTGAGACAGCTGCGTTCGATCAGAAATGCTTGGAAGTAATAACACGAGTACGGCGCTGAGAAATTCTACCGAAGCAACGATTTCAACTCAAGATGTAGTTTTCGCCTCCTTGTACTCATTGATAGTTTTCTTTGGAGTGATAGGAAACTCAATCGTGATCACTATAATACGCAAAACCAAATTAAGTCACACAACAACAAACTATCTGCTAATGAACTTAGCTTTGGCAGACTTGTTAACGTTGTTGTTTTGCCCCGGATTGTACGACTATGCGCTTCAGAACGTTCATTTACATGGATTCTCGGGAGATTTGATCTGCAAGCTGTTTGCGGGAAATGCTATCGTTCCAATCACCATCAACGCAGCCGTTCTTACGGTCTGCACGATTGCTGTGGAAAGGTATCTGGCGCTTCTCAAACCTTTTCACTCTAATTTGAGAATCAACGAGGATCGGGTTAAATATTTCATATCTGGACTGTGGTTGCTAAGCTTGTTGTCGTGCATTCCAGATATTCAAGCCAATACGTACAACTCCACTTCGTCTTATTCAAAATATCCTTGCAAACGCCCTTGGAGTTTAGATGAATACGCTTTTCACAAACCCTTTATCATCTTTACGTGTGTTGGATATGGTGCAGTGAGTTTTATCGTCCTACTATTCTGCTACTTTGAAATCATCCGTGGCTTATACTTCACGAAAACAATTTGCTCCGAGTCGTCTGCAACGGGAAGCCGTGAAAAACTAGAAAAGAAACGACTGGCTAAACTTCTCATTTGGCTCACCATCATTTTCGCCCTCTGTTCGTTGCCATTTGCGGTATTTTTCATATTTTTAATCTCCTCTAAACAAGCATTCGTCCAGGATAATTACAATACACTCCATCTACTTCACAGACTATGTCGCCTCTGTCTTTTTTCGAACTCCTTTTTCAATCCATTACTTTATGCTCTGCAAAGCACCAACTTTAGGGACGGTTTCAAGAAAATCTTCGAGAGCTGCATGCTCTTTAGAGCCTTTAAAGACTTCAGAAGAACATCTCATCAGTCATATTGTGTAGAACTAGATGGACCTGCTAAACTGTAAGGTTAGAGGAACAGTTTTGTTCCACTGACTAGGTAAAACTGTCGCCGCATTCGAAGCAATCACCATATTCATCTAACCCATTTAGAGGGACTATAATTACAACACAATACAATACTTTATTTATACACGTAACACCAAGGAGCTCCTGAGTGCTCGTTAAAACGTGTACGTGAGTATTAATGTAAAACAATAAAATTGTACAAAATGTAAAAGGATAAAATTAATCAATTAATTAATAAATACTACCTAAATACTAACTAGTAATAATCTATGTACAAAATTTAACAACTTTAAAAATTTAAAAATCTCTTCAAGTCATATGAACATTAAGAGCCCGCTTAAAAGATACAGTGTCTTCGGACTCTCTAACCGTTGGAGGCAACGCATTCCATAGTTTACTGACTAAAAAGGTAAAAGATCTATGCATGTGCTCCAAGTTGAATGTGGGAAGTTCCAACCTGGCGCTGAGCCCATGTAAGTTATATCTAACATTCTTAAGGTTGAAAAACTTACTTACTAATATAGGGTGCTCCGTGGCTATACAAGCACTTGTATAACATAAATAGCGAGTGGAATTGCCTGCGTTGTTCCAAAGACTTGATTTTATTTTTTTTAGGAGGTAGTCGTATGAAACAGACTTCGGAAAGCCTAAGATACTTCTTAATAAATAGTAATTAGTGTTCTCCATTTTGGTAGTCTCAGCATTACCTATACCCAGCAAAAGAGGGCTGCAATACTCAAGATGTGGGAGAACATATGCCTTTTAGAGACGCATCATTACATACTTCAGAATAAACTTGCGTAGTTCCCACAAGGCCGAAGCCTTCGCGCATGCTTTTTTCAGCTGTTCCTTTATGTGCGCCTTAATGGTTAGTTTACTGTCTAAGACTACCCCTAAGATCTCAAGTGCGTCTTGCTTCTCAACCTTCACATTATTGAGATGAAATTCATATTCATATAATGACGGCCCGATGGCAACAGTTTGCGTTTTAGCGGCATCAATCTTTAAGTAATTTAATCCGAACCATCTTAATAGCACGCTGAGGTCAGAGTTAATAACACACTGCAGAACTGTCGGTGAGACATCCGAGGCATATTCCGTCGTGTCATCAGCATACAGCCTTAAGGACGCATTAGAAACGAAGTAATTAAGATCATTAATGTACATATTAAATAAGAGTGGACCTAACAAGGATCCCTGTGGTACTCCGGTTGTTACAGTTCTCCGCGGAGAATATACTCCCTCAAGTTTAACACTTTGTCTTCTACCTAAAAGATAGGCTGTCATAAGTTCCAAGGCATCATCTGTAAAACCATACGCTTTCAGTTTGGCCAGCAGAAGGCCAAACGCCCCCTATAGCATGCTCTACTGTAAATAAGAACTGATCCCGGTCGCTCCTCCATTTATTAACGATTATTTTATTTGCATGTCCGCGAGTATAATAACAAGGACATGCTCTCTTTACAATGCTTAAATGTAAAGCTCCTGCCTTTAGTCTTATTTCCATTAGAGACAGTTGTTGGGTCTTGCATTATGAAATTATCTGATGAAATATCAAATCTTGTAATGCATGAGCTTTGAATGGTGTCAACCCTTTAAGTCCCACCAGTGACTATGACAGAATTTCTTCTTACACTATCAGTACAATATCAAGCAGAAAAGTGATGAGAATAAAGAAAAATATCAATTAGGGGATTAGTGGTTGATCCAATTCCAATCTCTCCAAAATAACATCATATGAATAGTATGGCAGACAGTAAGGAGAATTACTAATGAGATCTTGGGAGATAAAGTGTTAACCAGCAGAACTTTAATTTAATCCTATTTTATATTTTTATGGTCTTACTAATCATCGTAATTATATTCACAACTAGCTCAGCTTATTTACCACCTCATTTAATATATTTTCCAATTACCTAAATACGTCAACAAAAATAAACCCTTGCTTTTGTCTGTCTCGACAATCTGTGTTTGTATAATTTAAAAGAAAAGCGCAGAAAAATCTACTTTTAATGATTTAAGATCGAAAATAACTTCAAATCACTTGCTCGTTATGACTGAAATACCATAAAAACTCTTCATGCCTTTTTATATTGTCCTGGCAAGACATTCTGAAACATTCACCTCAGTGGTCTAACTGACAACGCAATACATCTCGCATTTACTCATCTCTGCTGGAAATCCAGAGATAATAAGCCTTTCTGTTGAGACAGCCGATGAAAGCAATTGTTAAAATGCAAATATTTCTTTTTTACACGAAGAATAGATTAACCTCATCCATGTAGATTTGGGAACATGCCTGTTGTTTCTCCAGCTTTGTATTGCATATTAAAAGTGATGAAGGGAAAATGAGAAGAGGCATCATTTTATAAAAAAAATTAGGCTTGAGGTGAAGGTGGATTAAGTCAGCTTACGAGGTAGATGTGGCCGTCCTGCAGAAGCGAATTCTATTAAGTGAGCAGAAGTGTTTTAAAAGGTAAGTTTCCGTGAACGAGATGGCAGCCCATTTAACTGGGTTACCCACGTGTAATTCTTCAGGATTTCCCGAATACTCTGTCTGTGTAGAGAGAGGCACTGTGAGAGGAAAAGGCATTGTCCATAAAGACAACATAACCTAGCCTCTATGACTCTTAACTAATGCATAAAGTGGATGTCAACATTATTACCCAGAAAGAGAATGATCGGCGTTTTTTTTTCTGTGATGGACTAAAAGAAATAACTGAAAGAGAAACTACTTCGCATGAAAACTATAGAAAAAGATTCTCGTTAGCTTTGGTTATTACATGAATCCAATCCAACTTAGTGTCATACAACAAAGCTTAATGAGTTGGCGCAAACAAGAGAACATGAGTTGATGTTCCGGCGACATGATAATAATGCGGTGGCGACATCAAAACATAATGTAACGCTCTTTCGTAGATATTTCTCCCTTGAATCGCAATTAAATGGATCATCATTGATATTCTGTAACGAAATGAAACCATTCCATCCATAGATAGTAGAAAAAGTAGCAGAAAAGGCTATTCCTCCGATAGAACAACCAAGACATATCGAACGCGCCGTGGGGCGTAAGGAAGCGCCCTTGAAGAATTGAAATGGACTGGGCTGTAGAGCAACCCAAAAACCGTTTGAGACCCAAAAAGCCAAGAAGACCGACACTCTGCACGTACTGATGGTGATGAACATTTTACTGGGTGTCTGACGCAGTCGAGCAGTGAAAAACAGGGGTTGTGCAAAACTAAAGTCCTAAGATGGGGAAGTTTTATTTGCGAGGCAAAGAAAAACAAAAATCCATCAAGTAAAAGACAGGTGAAATTTTTCTTCTTGCAATGAAATTTCCAGAAAATGGGAAAAAATTCGTTTGGGTCTGTCACACCACAGAAATCCGAGTTTGTACAATCATCACAGAGAAGTGTTCGCAAATGAGCCCTTTTAAGGGTAGAATGACAGGAGTAATATCATTAAACTTTTATACCTAATGTTGTGAATAATTTTTACGATGCAATTAATTAAAAAAGAAAACATCACGTAGTAACGTTTTCGTCAAAATTAAAGTTTGTAGACATTTCATGCCGTTTGTTTATTTTGAAATGGCTTTTCTCTTAATGTCTTCATGTGTTTACCCTTGTGTGTTGCGGACCTCGAAAAAAATTAATAAGACCACATTATATTTCAAACTGATTCAAATAATTCGGTTTTTTGTAGCCAGAGTTGCTTCCATTAACAACGTGTGGAAAAGAAAGATTGCGTCGTTCACCTACGCTGACATTTAGATGCTAATTGTAAGCTCTTACAGAGAAGGGTTCGATGGATAAGGCTGGTGATTTTGAAGAAAAGAAAGCAAGGAGAAAAGAAAAATATCTTAAGGTTTTCCGGGGATTAACATTCACAGAAGCTTAATCACTGCCTATAGTAGAACCTTGCGCAGCGCATGGATTCTATTATCATTGAAACATTTGAATCCAATATTGCA
This sequence comes from Pocillopora verrucosa, assembly GCF_036669915.1. Lineage (NCBI taxonomy): Eukaryota > Metazoa > Cnidaria > Anthozoa > Scleractinia > Pocilloporidae > Pocillopora > Pocillopora verrucosa. Next base: position 12,347,901 of record NC_089315.1, on the reverse strand, counting down.
AACGAATCAGCTTCTTCTCGGGTTTGAATCTAAGTGGCGTGGCTTTTATGAATCTCCATATCTGCTTGAAAAAATGAATAAACCACTGCCATTGACGCGCTTGACTCTCAGGCTGGTATATTCAAATTTATATTAAATTTCGGATGAAACGTGCGTTGTCACTGATTGAAAGAGCGTGCTCTATGACAGTAAAGAGCGTAGAGCTGAGCTAAAGCTGTCACGCCGTCTGCCAAATTGTACTATGTCCAATATTTTCAGGGTCTTTTCTCTAGTTTTTTTCTTTAATTGAAGGTGAAATTTCGGAACAGGCAAGTCGGCACAATCAAACAAAGGTTTGTAAACATGCCAGGCGCCGTAACTGACGTCATAGTAAGCCTAAACACCCACTTGTTTTCGTATTTATTACAAACGGTTGCTATCAAGGAGCGGTATGCTTACTTAAAAACCTTCAGGCAATATTGAACTTAAACTATGAGTTCTAAACGCTTTAGATCAGTGGAAGCCGTAGGCTAACGTTTAAGATAATTGTAACGAGAAAACTCTCTGATGTCAATGAATTTAACCTGGGATACTCTCTAATTTTAGACACGGAACTGATCGACAAATTGAATGCTAATATATTAGGAAATTCGATTCACCTGTAGAATCATGGGAACAAAGTATTTACACAGCTGGACTTTCGAAATCTTGTGTGAATAAAAGGTAAGCTTAAACAATTGAAAGCCTCTCTTGTGAATCTTAAGGGGAGAATACTTGTCAAGCTGTTGGGAATATTAAGTAACACTCGGGGTTGTTCCTTTCCGAAGAGCGATGAGTTCCGCAAGTAATGAAACTAATTTTACCATCGACGGAGAAAATATACACGGAGTTACACCTGAAAACATTGTTTTCGCAACGATTTACTCAATCATTGTGTTTTTTGGTGTGATTGGCAACAGTATTGTGATCGCTATCGTGTGCAAAACGCCATCAATGCATACAACAACGAACTATTTGCTGGTAAACTTAGCCCTATCCGATTTACTATCGTTGTTATTCTGTCCGGGATTTTACGATTTTTCTTTACATAACGTAAGACTGAGTCAAACTACCGGAGATTTTATTTGCAAGGTATTTGCGGGAAACGCAGTTCTCTCTGTTACTGTTCTTGAGTCTATTTTCACCTTGACGGTCATAGCTGTGGAAAGGTACTTTTCACTTGTGAAACCATTTAACACAAATGCAAGACTTGGTAAAGGAAACGTCCGTTATGCAATCGTCGTAACGTGGGTATCAGCCTTGCTTCTATGTATACCAGGATTTTTATCGAACGACTACGATCCAGAGGCGAGAGCATATCCTTGTAATCGACCATGGACCCTCGATCGACTCACGCCGTTTAAAAGAACTTATATCATTGTATTTTGCAACCTGTGTATTGTGATGCCTACAGTTGTGATTTTGTTTTGTTACTGCTCTATTTTCTATGGAATACATTTTAAAAAGAATATCTGTTGTGAAAACACCGCTGAAAGTGGGAAGGCGGAAAAATCCAAGAAACGCCTTTTAAAGTTACTTATGTCTCTCGCAGTAGCTTTTGCTGTTTGTTGTATTCCATATGCAGTGTTCTTTATTTACGTCTCCATTATCACAAAGAGTAAACTGCATCAAAACTACGGGTCTCTTCACCTTACACACCGAATGGTTCGATTTTTTCTCATTCTTAATTCATTTATTAATCCCCTTCTTTATGCAGCGCAAAGTTCTAACTACAGGCAAGGACTGAGGATAATCAGCCGACGATTTTTACAAACACGTTCAAACAGAGTAGCAGAAAATAATCAAGAACATTTAGAACTGGGTATTTAGGGGGGATTCTGTTCATTTCTCTCGCACTTGTAGAGGTGACTTCCATGTATTCTTTTGTTTTGAACATACATGCAGTTTTACGTCTGTTAATAACCGAGTTTTTATTTTATGTCAAAGCTATGCTACTTTGATCACCGAGCAAAAACCATTGCAGAGCCGATATGGTTGCTCGATATTACTCTCACGTAACCAATTTAATAAATTTATTGGTTAACGCTGATGAAGTCGATGAAATATATTGCGTGTGGAGATCAAAGAAAAAAATTATTTCCCTCTCCAGGAAGTCGTTCAAAAATACACAAATAAAAAAGTTTAATTTTCCGCCATCTCAATGTCATTGTTATAGCAAGTAAATTAATGTGGCATAGCTTGGCTTATGGAAACAAGGTAGTGAAATGCATGGAATATTCATATTTATTAATTAATTATTCATTTGAGGGTACGTGTAAGTGACGCTGTGAATCGGCAGGAGACTATTCCCAAGTACGCACTGAGGCCAAGTTCGGAGCCGGAGATTTTCATGTATGAAATAGATAAATGACAGAATACTTGACGCCTTTCGCTCGGCGATGTCGGCGCACAGTCTGTCTAAGTCGAAGTACTTAAAGTTGTTTCTCGCGTGAAAATTAACACTAATTTGTTTTGTTTTTCGAGTAGACCTGAATGGACAACGCTCCAGAAATCATGAATTTTCTGATGACATATGTTGGAGCACTTTCTGCTTTACTTACTAATGTACCGAGCATACTCGGCGCCTGTAATTCCATTAAAAGCAGTCTTAGTTTCAAATAATTCCTCAACGACTTTTGTGCGAAGATTGAACCTACTATTTATATCAGGCAGCCGGGATCACCTGTCCATTAAGATATTCGTGGCGCCTCTGAGTCCTTTTGCAACAGTGTCTCTTTTTTTATTGAAAAAAAATTCAGAACATGTTTGACGATCATAAATCGAATGTTGCCTATGAATTTGCTTAAAGCGTACTTCGTGGACCGCACCAAAGAATTCATTTACATGAGCAGGGTTGAAAAATTTATCAGAAAAGTGATAAGAAGTTTGGGAAACGGTAAATCTAAAGCATTCATGTTATACTTTCGACATCATTTCAAAATTGCGTCAATGAATATGAGATTGCGACAAAACGGTCTATTCTCTTGAAAGCATGCTGCGCAAGTGTTTGTTTAAAAAAGAAAAAAAAAGCAAAAATAGAAGAGTACTCACAGCTTAGTTCATGACAGAAAAGTGACAAATCACCTACTAATGCTTCGCACCAAGGAATCACTTTGTTCTTCAAGTCAAGTTTCCATTGTTTGATTTCGAAACTGTTGAAAATTGTTTTGGTTTCTCCTTTGCTGTGCCTTACGATTAGCTTTTGAACCCACCTATCTACTTCATTTATATTTAAGATTCCACGATAAACCAAATTTGAATTAAAACACATATGGATACAACAAACATCAGAAGGACAAAGAAAAGAATAATGATAATAGTATTAAAAAGTAGAAATAAAGGAAAAAGGAATAGGAACCTTACGATATATTTCAGAAGTTTTAAAGATCGCAACTATGAAGCTGTTTTTATTTTTCAGCCTCATTACTCAAGGCGGTAAGAGTCAATTTGCATTTAAAAAACCAAATGAAAAACCAAACCTAAGGGCAAGTTCCTAATTTCCCAAGTTCAAAGCTGGTTTCGTGCATTTAATTTGAATTCTCATCAGTCACCTCTGATATTACCCTTATCTTAATGGGCCGATGTAATGACATGTTTTCAGTGGTTTCACCATACCTCTTCTACATGTCTACTAATTCACAGAGGTTAGAAACATTCACAGATCAAATATTAGGATGATTGGCTTCGTAACTACTTACTTTGGATCGATACCTCACCTAAAGAGAGGCTCAAACTAAGAGGGAGTCCCTCGAAGAAACAAAACACCATTACCCCTTTGCTCGCACATTGGCTAAAAGGTAGCGGAATGACTGCCACACAGAATAGCGGTCATTAGGGAACGATGCCCATGAGAAAATTTCGTTCGAAAGCTTAAGGATAGCAAAATCAACTTGCGAATTTAGTAATCTCAGTGATCACTGGTTAACTTTAGTGATATAAGATGAGATAAATCAAGTCAGTAGTAGGAGGGATGATCACATGCTACACTTAGCAAAGATTAGCATTCTTTGACCTGTCGAAGAAAGCCAAACAGTTCTTAATTATACATTACTTGTTATTATTAAGAAATACATTGAAAAATTCCGATAATTTTTGACGTTATTGAATCTCTTCCAATGGACGGTTGTGCGTCTCCATAAATCCGGCGGTATTGCCGGATGGCCAATTCTTGAGGAATCTTACAACTGACAGCTTAATTCAACGAAACATTATTTGCATCAGACGATTTTCTATCTTGGGTTCGACTGTTATCTCATTGTTCGCAGTTGTCAGCGGTATATTTAGTTTGCTAAAAAAACAAAAGGTGCATACTTGTGGATTTCCTCTCTGGAAATATTTCGCAACTGAGTTTAATACATATGATCTTCTTCAAGCTCCTCATCTGATGCCTCCGACCAACTGTTAATCTTAGCAGTCGTAGGGACGCTTTTCGCATGTAAACTTAGTCTGTAGCTTAACTCACCCTAAACAGGTGTTTTGTAGTTTCGTGTTCCACAAATTTTAACTAAGTTATCGAGACTGTTAAGCAAATAGGCTTCGATTCCACTTTCGATTCGTTTCTCTTTCTTTGTCTTTCTTTCCATTCGTCAAGTAAGAATGAAATGTTTTTTTCACGAACCACACTCTTGACAAATATGTGAAAATGATCTTTCTTTATTGCGACAATCGTCTTAAACGGCTGTTTCATAATATATTCTATGTTTCTCCGCTCTGGCTCTGACTGCGGCTTCGTTTTCTGTGTTACGTGTGTTGTTTTTAAGACCAAGTTTCTGAAACAGAACTTTTCTGTAGTTTTTGCTTTGAGCAGCGTAAAGAAGAGGGTTTATGAATGAGTTAGAAAATATCAAAAAACGAACGATTCTGTGTGCCAGGAACAACGGTTTGAAACTTTGCTCTAAATGACTAGGGGCGAGTGCGGTGACATATAAAAAGAAGACAGCAAATGGAAGGCAGAGTAAGCAAAATGCCAAAGCTAACGAGATTAGAAGCTTTAAGAGCCTTTTCATGTTCCGTTTGCTAGCGGGATCTTCATCCGGTTCACCTGCGCTTGACTTAAGTGCTGCGGAACTTGAAATATAGCAAAAGCAAAGAAAAATTGAAGGGAGCACAATTAGAGCGACAGAATGGCCAAGGATGTAAGCTTTGACGTTCCAAGTCTGGTTCTTAACTGTCCATGGACGCGTGCAGGGATACCGCCGTGGCGACAATATGTCATCGTTATTGTGCTTCGTCCATAGCGTATCTGGAAAGCTTGAAAAAGCAGCTGTGACCCAAATAACAAGAATAATAAACTTTACATTCTTTTTGGTCAGAGCCCAACGTTTGTTGAAAGGTTTGACAATACCAAGGTAGCGCTCCATTGCAATGGCACACAGAGTTAACACAGAGGCATCGAAAGAGACACAAACGATTGCATTTCCTGCAATAAACTTGCAAAAGATGTCACCCAGTGTCCCGGAACCCAATTGAAACTTGTGTAGTGCAAAGTCGTAGAAACCCGGACAAAATAACAACGTTAGAAAATCGGCTATAGCCAAGTTCATCAACAGATAGTTTGTTGTTGTATGCATGGTTCGTGTTTTCCTTACAATGGTGATGATTATGCCATTTGCCGTGACGCCGAAGAACACGATGGAAGAGTACAATGTAGCAAAAACGACATCGTGAGTGGTGATAAGTGGAGAAGTGGTAATGTTGCTTCCGTTCATCCTGAAAATAAACTTGCGTTAGCTTTCTTTAATTAATCGAGACTCTTAACCAAATGTCAAAAATTTCGTTCAGCATGCGTGTGTTTGAAATGTCTTTACTATACCTTGCGTTTAGTTCACAGCAAAACCGATCGTAGGCGGATCGAGTCTTAAACAATTCTTGCGGCAGCGTTTAAAACGAACCGTGGTAAGCAAGAGGTTGTAACAAAACAAGTGAGTCGGACAGTCCCTCGAACTTTTGAGTTAAAAAAATACAGAATAGCACGGAAATTACACTTTTAAATTGGTCTGGATTTCATTTATTTGATTTACATTTTTCAACATCCCATTGTCCTTAATTTCCCGCCGAAAATTGTGCAATAAATTTTGACGTATAAGGGTGTCAATGGGCCGGGGTAATGGCTTTGACGGCTAGTGTTTAAAAATTTGGCTAGTTCTACGGCTTACGGTTAATAGCTTGCTATTGTTATAAAAGGAAAATTTTTTAGGGGTAAAAAGGCTAACAGTTGACCCCGTTTAGACCCTTATGTTTATGAAAAGATACGCATAAATCAACTTAGCACCGATCTCTCGATTTTCCCGGTGACTTGTGATTAAAGTTGTAAGGAATCACCTCAATAATTGACCAGTTCTTCATCTTCTTAGAGTGAATTCTTGTAAATACACCACTGGCTACTGAACAAGCGAGTTATTTTTCGGCGCAGACTTAAGCCGCTAGCCATGTTAGTTGAATAGCATTAATTTCGCACAGATGATGCATATCGGCTTATACTGATCATGAAAATTAGGAAAATTCGATATATTTTTATCTCATTATGTTTCTCATACTGAAGACTTAGCGACTGATTCTTGAGTCATTTTTTGTATTTTGAAAAACTTTGGGATGTTCTAGTAGACTTTAATTCACTTTAACTCCCCCCTCTTCACAGAGTCACGTTATTCAGATCTCACCTGTCAAATGTCAGGTCTAAAGTGAATTGATAATTTCCTTCCCGCTTAGTTCAAAACTTTATATGTAATGAGAGAGTGTTTTATTTGTGTATCCTTTCTAAAAGCTTTTATTATTTCATTTCTTTATTGCGTGGCCATCTGCGCCTGATCCTTGTGGAAGCTGGGAATAACAAATCCTTTAAAAACATCGACGTAGGCATATGCTTCTGATTGGGTCATAATCTATTGTTTTCCGTGATGCGATCTTCGAAGAGGAAACTGCAAAAGCTTTTTGTTTGTTTAGACCGAATGTACGGAGTTTTGGCACTAATTCGCCAAACTGTAGCAAACTGTAACATTTTCCCTGTTAATCCGATGACACGAAGATGATGTATTAACACTCATCTGTCACCAGTAGGATAACAGCCATTCTTATTGTTTGCTTTGCCTTGTTACAACAGCAAACTGATGATGGTGTGAAAATTGACTTGAATGTTTTTATATTTAACTGTCAAAAATTATTCGTAACTAACAACTAATGAGTAAGAGATAAGGTCCTATTCAAGTATCACACTTTGAAAATTCGTTTTTGTAAACCGGCATATTATCTATCGTTTAGAGGGGAATAATCTGGTGACATATTTTGACTCATTTACCCAGGTGAGTTGATAATTGTCAAAAATTCAAGTTAATAAATAAAATGGTAGGAAGCAAATGAAAATGGCGACTGTCACTAAGATGAGAAGGAGAGCTACTTGTTTCTTTGTCTTTCTCTCTGTTTCTGTGTCAGAAACAAAAAAGTTTGCAGATAAAATCCCCCGTGAATCCCTTTTTAGGCTGACGTTGGTAAAGCAGAGTCGTACACCCAAGGACAGAGAACGAAAGGCACGATATCAGCCTCGGCTAAATTTAAGAAGAGATAGTTTTTTGTTGTGTGCATTGAAGGGGTTCTTCGTGTTATGGTTATCACGATAGTATTACCGACAACGCCGAAAACAGCAACGAACGTGTATAAAGTAGTTAAAACAATGTCTGGCGCTGTAATGGTGCCACTATCTGTTGATCGAAGTTCTTTTGTGCTGTTACCTTTCATTTCTCTTGTCGTCTTCTTTCTCGTAAGTGACAGGTGTTTACCATAAAGAAGCTAATTTATCATAAGAATGACATCTAAACTTTCTACATGACTGTTTAAAATTAATAAATAATTCCCTTCGTTTCATGAAAGTATTTTGGGAACCTCGACTTAACGTTTGATTTTTAAGTGTCTTTTTCAAGAACTGATTGTGAAGTATGAGACTTACAATCGCATTTTTACGGGGGAGAAACTTGTAAAACAAATATCGTTTCGTCCCGCTCTGACAGGTACTGTTCGGAGGCCTCTAAATTTTCAGTAAAATTTTCTGTCACATTAAAAGATTTACAACGACATGCTGTCTTTAAAAAATACTGAAAATTTTCTACAATAACTTATTTTTGAGACGGCATTTATCAAATATCTCTCTCTATAATAATGAATGCGTGCTATTCAATTTCAATTTCAGTGACAAAAATAGTTTTTTAATTGCTTTCGTGGCTGTGTTGAACCGTTCATAAAAATGGCTGGTGATAGTTGGCAGAAGTTACACAATGAATACGTCTAATTTGTAAGAACTCTTCAGTTGTCATGCTATTCAAATTTTTAGCCATCTTTAAACACAAGAGTCCCTTAATTGCGTTTCAAGCCAGTCGAAGGTTTTCATAAAACGCCTGGAGATAATCAGATACTGATCGCACAACGCAAATGCCGTTTAGTTCTCAAAAATGCCCAATTGTTGTGATATTCTAATCTTTTCCAAAAAAAAGAGTGTTTTAATTTCTTTTCGAGAGTTTTTGAACCATAACATCGACACGGTCGGCGATAGCTGGTAAAAAATCCATGTTTTAAATGCGAGTGTCGCGACCAAAGATCTGTGATGATGGTCGGAAGAATTATTCATATATCAGCTTGCCATATTTAGTGAGTCTGAGTCGAACGAAGAGCACCTGAATCTTATTTTGAATTCGAGTTGTTAGGGCAACAGTTTTACCTTTAAAGTTATAATATGTCACCGACCTAGATGTCTGTTTCACCAAACGTTATTGTATCTCAAACTCACAGACGACTTTCTATATGTATTCAACTTAAGAAATTAGGAACCTTTTTAAGAGCGCAAAGTAAATTTGCTTTTCTTTCATTGAAGAAAGTTTGAAGTTAATGATCAAGTCGCATATGTAACTACGCTATGTTTGATACTGGTATTACGACAAAGGACAGCATTGTCTGGGACTCTGCTCGATTATTTACGTTACAGAAATAGCTGCAGAAAGCGATCTTCACCAGCAGAGTTGACCGCGCGAGTGCAGACTGTTCAGCAAGATTAAGCACAAGCGTTTGTCAATGTCACAGTAGGAAATATGGGAAGATTATACTAAAGATGAAGTCCACCATAAGGTCGATGAGATATATGAGGAAATCGTATTCTGGGGAAGGAATTTATTCAAACTCCCGAGAAGAGCTGCGCGGGGAAAGAAATTTATCTCTGAAACAACAAAGTGGATCGAGTTTTGGAACTAAGATGCCATCGAGTTTAAAGATACTGCATGAAAAGTCCTCATAGTGATGCCTGCCTTACTTCTCCAGAAGCCAACATTCAAGTCAGAAGCAAAGGAACACTCCCAGTGTTTGTTAAGGCATTTGACACAATGGGAACTTGGTATATGTTATGAATCCTTTCGTGAGGGTAGTGCGACTGAAGCCAAATTGCTAACAAACCTCAAGGATCTAAATGAAGAGAAGTTAGCCAAAACCTTTGCTAAGCTTGTGCTTGAAGGAAAGATAAATACTGCTAAGAAACTCTTGGATCAACAGAGTAATAGAGGTGTATTCCCTCCATCCCAAAGCACCATAAATGGGCTAAAACGGAAACATCCAGACGCAAGGGAAGCCGATCCATCATTGTTAATTGATGACCATCCGCCGTTTGTCGACCCTGTTATGTTTCAAACAGAATCTACCATTGCAAATGCAGCCCTAAAAACAAGGGGGTCTACTGGGCCCTCTGGCTTAGATGCATATGGGTATAGGAGAATCTTGGTGCTTGCCAATACCAGAGAAGAACTAAATAACATCATCCTACAGAAGCTCTGTGAGAAGATGAACCCAGAAAAACTGAGGGAAAACGACCTGGGAATGATGAAGGGTGCCTCGAGTTATTTTGCAATTATTTCAGTTAAAGTCAGTGAGGTTGGACCTGAACAAAATGGGATTTTACGATGTGTTCAGCCTTAGTTACCACTGCTCACCAAACATCTGAACATCTCCCATCTACATGTCCTTGTGGCAAGAGATTCGACGTTGATCATGCAATGTCGCGTATGAAAGGCGGATTTGTCCATAAGAGACATGACAAGGTGCGAGGTTTGTTTGCACCTCTTCTCAAAGATGTGTGTCATGTTGTTTAAGTCAAGCCTGGCAGGAGAAGGGTTAACCAGCAGCGCCAACTCCTCTGACAAAGCTCGTTTGGATGTAAGTGCGCGCAACTTTTTGGCAAAGGGGGCAAAGTGCCTTTTTTGAAGTCAGGGTTTTTAACCCTTTCACAAAGAGCCACTTAAACCAGACACTTGACACCACTCTCTCGAGCAATGAGAACGATAAAAAACTATACTACAACCAGCGAGTCATTGAAGTCGCATATGACTCCTTCAGTCCTCTCCTGCAGAGAAACCGAGCGAATTCTTTCCGAACTAGCCCTGAAGCTATCTGACAAGAAGCAGATTGATTATAGCACTGCAAATCAATGGCTGAGATAAAAACTATCTTTTAACTTGTTAAGATCAGCAGTGTTATGTGTAAAAGGTTCCAAAACAACCAAATTTTAGTTGAGCCCTGATTTTAGCAGGGAAGCAATCGCAAATGTGATTGGAAAGATAGAGTAAACACGTGTTATTTGTAATTTTTTTTTCGTAAAGCACCGTGTAAAATATTTTTTACCCTTATGGGCTCTGGACATCTTTTCATAATAGATTTTTATACATGAGTTTGTGATAACTTTTATCATGCCTTGTATATTTTGATCTTTTATTGGATGATGTTTTTTCAATAAAGTTTACTTTCACGACGGCATTCAACAACAGACCAATGATGGCTTGTTTTCTCACTTACAATAGAACAGATTCCTCTAACAGGTGTTGAAAAGTTTGTATCAACGCCACTGAGCAAAATCAATTTGGGAGTAGAACGACCCAACTTTGTCATAGAATCAATCATCACTTACTATAAGCCTAATCGGGTCTCGTGGTATAATACATTGTAGCAATGGTACCGGCTAATCGCTTTGTACGAAAGCCTTATTTGTGAGAACTGATTGGTTACTTCCAGTTTGTCGTTTTTTCATTGGCTATCGGACTCCTTAAGCGAGCTGCATGGTCTTGATCAATTCTCATTGCACACTTTACTTATGCTTTTCCTTAGATTCTTTTTTTTACACGCAGTAAACATTCGAGATTCCTGACAAGACTGAGAAAAGTCTTGGTTGTTGAAATACATTTTCGATTCGTTTTCTTTTCAAGGTGAGAAAACAGCATAAACATATTATGTATTCAGCATATTATCGAGTTTACAAACATGGATTAACTTCAAGGAATTATTATCTTAGCAGAAACTCCTTCAGCATAATTGCGGTTTGATAGTTTTATCCCTTCAATCTCATCACTAAGTAACCCGCTGTTATCTTGTTTAAGTATCAGCGAGTTTAAACATGTTTTATCTCGGCACTGTGAGGTATGCAATCTGAATGGTAGATGGATAAAATGAAATCTGATCTCACTCATTGCTTTAAAAAATCAAGCCTGGAGAATTCTTTGTAATAAATCTCTTTCTCACGGCTTGGGAAAGCATATTACTTTTAGCGCTCATAAGATTGGAAGCAGAGGGAGAGACTAATGGCCAATTTTTTTTTCAGATTATCCGTCATCTCAATGTCATTGTTATGGCAAGTAAATTAATCTGGGATCGCTCAAATGACGCTTTATTTGGCTTATGGAAACAAGGTAGTGAAATGCATGGAATATTCATATTTATTAATTAATTATTCACTTGAGGGTACGTGTAAGTGACGCTGTGAATCGGCAGGAGACTATTCCCCATTACGCACTGAGGCCAAGTTCGAAGCCGGAGATTTTCATGCATGAAATAGATGAATGACAGAATACTTGACGCCTTTCGCCCGGCGATGTCGGCGCACAGTCTATCTAAGTCGAATTGCTTAGAGATGTTTCTCGCGCGAAAATGAACACTTATTTGTTTTGTTTATCTGTTTTCTTTTTGGGTAGACATGAATGGACAACACTCCAGAAATCATGAATGTTCTGATGACATATACTGGAGCACTTTCTGCTTTACCTACTAATGTACCGAGCATACTCGGCGCCTGTAATTCTATTAAAAGCAGTCTTAGATTCAAATAATTCCTCAAGGACTTTTGTGCGAAGATTGAACCTACTATTTATATCTGGCAGCCGGGATCGCATGTTCCATTAAGATATTCGTGGCGCCTCTGAGTCCGTTTGCAACAGCGTGTCTTTTTTTTTATAAAAAAAAAATTCAGAACATGTTTGACGATCATAAATCGAACGTTGCCTATGAATTTGCTTAAAGCGTACTTCGTGGACCGCACCAAAGAATTCATTTACATGAGCAGGGTTGAAAAATTTAGCAGAAAAGTGATAAGAAGTTTGGGAAACGGTAAATCTAAAGCATTCATGTTATACTTTCGACATCAATTCAAAATTGCGTCAATGAATATGAGATTGCCACAAAACGGTCTATTCACTTGAAAGCATGTTGCACAAGTGTTAAAAAAAAAAAAGGAAAAAAAGAAGACTACTCACAGGTTTCAATGTGGCAAGTTCAGCTTAGTTCATGACAGAAAAGTGACAAATCACCTTCTAACGCTTCGCACCAAGAAATCACTTTGTTCTTCAAGTCAAGTTTCCATTGTTTGATTTCGAAACTATTGAAAATTGTTTTGGTTTCTCCTTTCCTGTGCCTTACGATTGGCTTTTCAACCCACCTATATACTCCATTTATATGTAAGATTCCACGAAAAACCAAATTTGAATTAAAACACATACAGATACGACAAACATCAGAACGACAAAGGAAAGAATAATAATAATAGTATTACAAAGTAGAAATAAAGGAAAAAGGAAGAACAACCTTAAGATATATTTCAGAAGTTTTAAGCATCGCAACTATGAAGCTGTTTTTATTTTTCAGCCTTATTACGGCGGCGGCGGTAAGAGTCAATTTGCATTTAAAAAACCGAATGAAAAACCAAACCCAAAGGCAAGCTCCTAATTTCCCAAGTTCAAAGCTGGTCTTGTGCATTTAATTGGAATTCTCATCAGTCAACTCTGATATTACCCTTATCTTAATGGTCCGATGTAATGACATGTTTTCAGTGGTTTCACGATACCTATTCTAAATGTCTACTAATTCACAGAGGTTAGAAACATTCACAGATCAAGTATTAGGTTGATTGGCTTCGTAACTACTTACTGTGGATCGATACCTCACCTAGAGAGAGGCTCAAACTAAGCGGGAGTCCCTCGAAGAAACAAAACACTATTGCCCCTTTGCTCGCACATTGGCTAAAAAGGTAGCGGAATGACTGCCACACAGAAAAGCGGTCATTAGGGAACGGTGCCCTTGAGAAAATTTCGTTCGAAAGCTTATGGATAGCAAAATCAACTTGCGAATTTAGTAATCTCAGTGATCACCGGTTAACTTTAGTGATATAAGATGAGATAAATTCAAGTCAGTAGTAGGAGGGATGATCACATGCTACATTTAGCAAAGATTAGCGTTCTTTGTCCCGTCGACGAAAGCCAAAGAGTTCTTTATTATACATTACTTGTTATTATTAAGAAATACATTGAAAAATTCCGATAATTTTTGACGGTATGGAATCTCTTCCAATGGAGGGTTGTGCTTCTACATAAATCCGGCGGTATTGCCGGATGGCCAACTCTTTAGGAATCTTACAGCTGACAGCTTAATTCAACGAAACATTATTTGCATAGACGATTTTCTATCTTGGGTTCGACTGTAATCTCTTTGAACGTTTCTGTCCATAATCTTCAAGGGTTTGAGAACACAGTGTTCTATTTCTTGACAACTTAGAAAATCAATAATATTTAATCGCATTGTTCGCAGTTGTCAGCGGTATATTCAGTTTGCTAAAAAACAAAAGGTGCATATTTGTGGATTTCCTCTCGGGAAATATTTCGCGACTGAGTTTAATACATATGATCTTTTTCACGTTCCTCACCTGATGCCTTCGACCGACTGTTAATCTTAGCAGCCGTAAGGACGCTTTCCACATGTAAACTTAGTCTGTAGCTTAGCTCACCCTACACAGATGTTTTGTAGTTTCGTGTTCCACAAATTTTAACTAAGTTATCGAGACTGTTAAGCAAATAGGCTTCCATTCCACTTTCGATTCGTTTCTCTTTCTTTGTGTTTCTTTCCATTCATCAAGTAGGAATGAAATGTTTTTTTCATGAACCACGATCTTGACATATATGTCAAAATGATCTTTCTTTATTGTGACAATCGTTTTAGACGGCTGTTTCATAATATATTCTATGTTTCTCCGCTCTGGCTCTGACTGCGGCTTCGATTTCTGTGTTACGTGTGTTGTTTTTAAGGCGAAGTTTCTGAAATAAAACTTTTCTGTAGTTTTTGCTTTGAGCAGCGTAAAGAAGAGGGTTTACGAATGAGTTAGAAAATATCAAAAAACGAACGATTCTATGTGCCAGAAACAACGGTTTGAAACTTTGCTCTAAATGACTAGGGGCGAGTGCGGTGACATTTAAAAAAAAGACAGCAAATGGAAGGCAGAGTAAGCAAAATGCCAAAGCTAACGAGATGAAAAGCTTTAAGAGCCTTTTCATGTTCCGTTTGCTAGCGGGATCTTCATCCGGTTCACCTGCGCTTGACTTAAGTGCTGCGGAACTTGAAATATAGCAAAAGCAAAGAAAAATTGAAGGGAACACAATTAGAGCGACAGAATGGCCAAGGATGTAAGCTTTGACGTTCCAAGTCTGGTTCTTAACTGTCCATGGACGCGTGCAGGGATACCGCCACGGCGTGTCTTCGTTATTGTGCTTCGTCCATAGCGTATCTGGAAGGCTTGAAAAAACAGCTGTGACCCAAATAGCAAGAATAATAAAGTTTACATTCTTTTTGGTCAGAGCCCAACGTTTGTTGAAAGGTTTGACAATACCAAGGTAGCGCTCCATTGCAATGGCACACAGAGTTAACACAGAGGCATCGAAAGAGACACAAATGATTGCATTTCCTGCAATAAACTTGCAAAAGATGTCACCCAGTGTCCTGGAGCCCAAATGAGACTTGTGTAGTGCAAAGTCGTAGAAACCCGGACAAAATAACAATGATAGAAAATCGGCTATAGCCAAGTTCATCAACAGATAGTTTGTTGTTGTGTGCATGGTTCGTGTTTTCCGTACAATGGTGATGATTATGCCATTTGCCGTGACGCCGAAGAACACGATGGAAGAGTACAATGTAGCAAAAACGACATCGTAAGTGGTGATAAGTGGAGAAGCGGTAATGTTGCTTCCGTTCATCCTGAAAATAAACTTGCGTCAGCTTCCTTTAACTAATCGTGACTCTTAACCAAATATTAAAAATTTCGTTCAGCATGCGTGTGTTTGAAATGTCTTTACTATACCTTGCGTTTAGTTCACAGCAGGGGTTCTTCGTGTTATGGTTATCGCGATAGTATTACCGACAACACCGAAAACAGCAACAAACGTGTATAAAGTAGCTAAAACAATGTCTGGTACTCTAATGGTGCCACTATCTGTTGATCGAAGTTCTTTTGTGCTGTTATCTTTCATTTCTCTTATCGTCTTCTTTCTCGTAAGTGACAGGTGTTTACCATAAAGAAGCTAATTTTTCATAAGAATGGCATCTGAACTTTCTACATGATTGTTTAAAATTAATAAATAATTCCCTTCGTTTCATGAAAGTATTTTGGGAACCTCGACTTAACGTTTGATTTTTAAGTGTCTTTTTCAAGAACTGATTGTGAAGTATGAGACTTACAATCGCATTTTTACGGGGGAGAAACTTGTAAAACAAATATCGTTTCGTCCTGCTCTGACAGGTACTGTTCTGAGGCCTCCAAATTTTCAGTAAAATTTTCTGTCACATTAAAAGATTTACAACGACATGCTGTCTTTAAAAAATACTGAAAATTTTCTACAACAACTTATTTTTGAGACGGCATTTATCAAATATCTCTCTCCATAATAATGAATGCGTGCTATTCAATTTCAGTTTCATGTGACAAAAATAGTTTTTTAATTGTTTTCGTGGCTGTGTTGAACCGTTCATAAAAATGGCTGGTGATAGTTGGCAGAAGTTACATAATGAATACGTCTAATTTGTAAGAACACTTCCGTTGTCATGCTATTCAAATTTTTAGCCATCTTTAAACACAAGAGTCCCTTAAGTGCGTTTCGAGCCAGTCGAAGGTTTTAATAAAACGCCTGGAGATAATGAGATACTGATCGCACAACGCAAATGCCGTTTAGTTCTCAAAAATGCCCAATTGTTGTGATATTCTAATCTTTTCCAAAAAAAAGAGTTTTTTAATTTCTTTTCGAGATATTTTGAACCATAACATCGGCACCGTCGGCGATAGCTGGTAAAAATCCATGTTTTAAATGCGAGTGTCGCGACCAAAGATCTGTGATGATGGTCGGAAGAATTATTCATATATCAGCTTGTCATATTTAGTGAGCCTGAGTCGAACGAAGAGCACCTGAATCTTATTTTGAATTCGAGTTGTTAGGGCAACAGTTTTACCTTTAAAGTTGTAATATGTCACCGACCTAGATGTCTGTTTCACCAAACGTTATTGTATCTCAAACTCACAGACGACTTTCTATATGTATTCAACTTAAGAAATTAGGAACCTTTTTAAGAGCGCAAAGTAAATTTGCTTTTCTTTCATTGAAGAAAGTTTGAAGTTAATGATCAAGTCGCTTATGTAACTTCGCTATGTTTGATACTGGTATTACGACAAAGGACAGCATTGCCTGGAACTCTGCTCACTTATTTAAGTTACAGAAATAGCTGCAGAGAGCGATCTTCACCAGCAGAGTTGACCGCGCGAGTGCAGACTGTTCAGCAAGATTAAGCACAAGTGTTTGTTAATGTCACAGTAGGAAATATGGGAAGATTATACTAAAGATGAAGTCCACCATAAGGTCGATGAGATACATGAGAAAATCGTATTCTGGAGAAGGAATTTATTCAAACTCCCGGGAAGAGCTGCGCGGGGAAAGAAATTTATCTCTGAAACAACAAAGTGGATCGAGTTTTGGAACTAAGATGCTATCGAGTTTAAAGATACTGCATTAAAAGTCCTCATAGTGATGCCTGCCTTACTTCTCCAGAAGCCAACATTCAAGTCAGAAGCAAAGGAACACTCCCAGTGTTTGTTAAGGCATTTGACACAATGAGAACTTGGTATATGTTATGAATCCTTTCGTGAGGGTAGTGCGACTGAAGCCAAATTGCTAACAAACCTCAAGGGTCTAAATGAAGAGCAGTTAGCCAAAACCTTTGCTAAGCTTGTGCTTGAAGGAAAGATGAATACTGCTAAGAAACTCTTGGATCAACAGAGTAATTGGGGTGT
The DNA here is from genome assembly GCF_036669915.1 of Pocillopora verrucosa. Taxonomy (NCBI): domain Eukaryota; kingdom Metazoa; phylum Cnidaria; class Anthozoa; order Scleractinia; family Pocilloporidae; genus Pocillopora; species Pocillopora verrucosa. The sequence goes on along the minus strand of NC_089315.1, from coordinate 12,330,494 downwards.
ATTCCCTCCATCCCAAAGCACCATAAATAAGCTAAACGGAAACACCCAGACGCAAGGGAAGCCGATCCATCACTGTTAATTGATGACCATCCGCCGTTTGTCGACCCTGTTATGTTTCAAACAGAATCTACCATTGCAAATGCAGCCCTAAAGAGAAGGGGGTCTATTGGGCCTTCTGGCTTAGATGCATATGGGTAGAGGAGAATCTTGGTGCTTGCCAATACCAGAGAAGAACTAAGTAACACCATCCTGCAGAAGCTCTGTGAGAAGATGAACCCAGAAAAACTGAGGGAAAACGACCTGGGAATGATGAAGGGTGCCTCGAGTTATTTTGCAATTATTTCAGTTAAAGTCAGTGAGGTTGGACCTGAACAAAATGGGATTTTACGATGTGTTCAGCCTTAGTTACCGCTGCTCACCAAACATCTGAACATCTCCCATCTACATGTCCTTGTGGCAAGAGATTCGACGTTGATCATGCAATGTCGCGTATGAAAGGCGGATTTGTCCATAAGAGACATGACAAGGTGCGAGGTTTGTTTGCACCTCTTCTCAAAGATGTATGTCATGATGTTTAAGTCAAGCCCCACCTTCAGACCCTGACAGGAGAAGTGTTAACCAGTAGCGCCAACTCCTCTGACAAAGTTCGTTTGGATGTAAGTGCGCGCAATTTTTTGGCAAAGGGGGCAACATGTCTTTTTTGAAGTCAGGTTTTTTAACCCTTTCACAAAGAGGCACTTAAACCAGACACTTGACACCACTCTCTCGAGCAATGAGAACGATAAAAAACTATACTACAACCAGCGAGTCACTGAAGTCGCGTATGACTCCTTCAGTCCTCTCCTGCAGAGAAACCGAGCGAATTCTCTCCGAACTAGCCCTGAAGCTATCTGACAAGAAGCAGATTGATTATAGCATTGCAAATCAATGGCTGAGAGAAAAACTATCTTTTAACTTGTTAAGATCAGTAGTGTTATGTGTAAAGGTTCCAAAACAACCAAATTTTAGTTGAGCCCTGATTTTAGCAGGGAAGCAATCGCAAATGTGATTGGAAAGTAGACACGTGTTATTTGTAATTTTTTTTTCGTAAAGCACCGTGTAAAACATTTTTTACCCTTGAAGGCTCTGTACATCTTTTCACAATAGATTTTTATAAATGAATTTGTGATAACTTTTATCATGCCTTGTATATTTTGATCTTTTATTGAATGATGTTTTTTCAATAAAGTTGACTTTCACGACGGCATTCAACAACAGACCAATGATGGATTGTTTTGTCACTTAAAAGAGAACAGATTCCTCTAACAGGTGTTGAAAAGTTTGTACCAACGCCACTGAGCAAAATTAATTTGGGAGTAGAACGACCCAACTTTGTCAAAGAATCAATCATCACTTACTATAAGCCTTATCGGGTCTCGTAGTATGATACATTGCAGTAATAGTACCGGCTAATCGCTTTGTTCAAGAGCCTTATTCGTGAGAACTGATTGGTTAATTTTGTCGTTTTTTCATTGGCTATAGGACTCCTTAAGCGAGCTGCATGGTCTTGATTTCATTAAAACATTCGATTGCTAATCAATTCTCATTGCACACTTTATTTATGCTTTTCCTTAGATTCTTTTTTTTACACGCAGTAAACATTCGAGATTCCTGACAAGACTGAGAAAAGTCTTGGTTGTTGAAATACATTTTCGATTCGTTTTCTTTTCAAGGTGAGAAAACAGTATAAACATATTATGTATTCAGCATATTATCGAGTTTACAAACATGGATTAACTTCAAGGAATTATCATCTTAGCAGAAACTGCTTCGGCATAATTGCGATTTTGATAGTTTTATCCCTTCAATCTCACCACTAAGTCACCCGTTGTTATCTTGTCTAAGTATCAGCGAGTTTAAACATGATTTATCTTGTCACTATGAGGTATGCAATGTGGATGGATAAAATGAAATCTGATCTCACTCATTGCTTCAAAAGATCAAGCCTGGGGAATTCTTTGTAATAAGTCTCTTGCTCACGGCCAGGCAAAATATATTATTTTTAACGCTCATAAGATTGGAAGCAGAGGGAGAGACTAATGGCCTTTTTTTTTTTTAAATTTTCCGTCATATCAATGTCATTGTTATGGCAAGTAAATTAATCTGGGATGGCTCAAATGACGCTTTATTTGGCTTGTGGAAATAAGGTAGTGAAATGCACGGAATATTCATATTTATTAATTAATTATTCATTTGAGGGTACGTGTAAGTGACGCTGTGAATCGGCAGGAGACTATTCCCCATTACGCACTAAGGCCAAGTTCGGAGTCGGAGATTTTCATATATGAAATAGATGAATGACAGAATACTTGACGCCTTTCGCCCGGCGATGTCGGCGCACAGTCTGTCTAAGTCGAAGTACTTAAAGATGTTTCTCGCGCGAAAATGAACACTAATTTGGTTTTTTTTCTGTTTTCTTTTTGGGTAGACTTGAATGGACAACACTCCAGAAATCATGAATGTTCTGATGACATATGTTGGAGCACTTTCTGCTTTACGTAATAATGTACCGGCATACTCGGCGCCTGTAATTCCATTAAAAGCAGTCTTAGTTTCAAATAATTCTTCAACGACTTTTGTGCGAAGATTGAACCTACTATTTATATCAGGCAGCCGGGATCACCTGTCCCATAAAGATATTCGTGGCGCCTCTGAGTCCTTTTGCAACAGTGTCTCTTTTTTTATTGAAAAAAAATTTAAGAAGATGTTTGACGATCATAAATCGAATGTTGCCTATGAATTTGCTTAAAGCGTACTTCGTGGACCGCACCAAAGAATTCATTTACATGAGCAGGGTAAAAAAGTTTAGCAGAAAAGTGATAAGAAGTTTGGGAAACGGTAAATCTAAAGCATTCATGTGATACTTTCGACATCATTTCAAAATTGCGTCAATGAATATGAGATTGCGACAAAACGGTCTATTCACTTGAAGGCATGCTGCACAAGTGTTTGTTTAAAAGAGAAAAGCAACCAAAAAAAAAAAATAGAAAAAAAAAGGAAAAAAAGAAGACTACTCACAGGTTCCAATGTGGCAAGTTCAGCTTAGTTCATGACAGAAAAGTGACAAATCATCTTCTAATGCTTCGCACCAAGAAATCACTTTGTTCTTCCAGTCAAGTTTCCATTGTTTGATTTCGAAAATATTGAAAATTGTTTTGGTTTCTCCTTTGCTGTGCCTTACGATTGGCTTTTGAACCCACCTATATACTTCATTTATATGTAAGATTCCACGAAAAACCAAATTTGAATTAAAACACATACAGATTCGACAAACATCAGAAGGACAAAGAAAAGAATAATGATAATAGTATTAAAAAGTAGAAATAAAGGGAAAAAGGAATAGGAACCTTACGATATATTTCAGAAGTTTTTTAAGCATCGCAACTATGAAGCTGTTTTTATTTTTCAGCCTTATTACCCAAGGCGGTAAGAGTCAATTTGCATTTAAAAAACCAAATGAAAAACCAAACCCAAGGGCAAGTTCCTAATTTCCCAAGTTCAAAGCTGGTCTCGTGCATTTAATTTGAATTCTCATCAGTCACCTCTGATATTACCCTTATCTTAATGGGCCGATGTAATGACATGTTTTCAGTGGTTTCATGATACCTATTCTACATGTCTACTAATTCACAGAGGTTAGAAACATTTACAGATCAAATATTAGGTTGATTGGCTTCGTAACTACTTACTGTGGATCGATACCTCACCTAGAGAGAGGCTCAAACTAAGCGGGAGTCCCTCGAAGAAACAAAACACTATTGCCCCTTTGCTCGCACATTGGCTAAAAAGGTAGCGGAATGACTACCACACAGAAAAGCGGTCTTTAGGGAACGGTGCCCTTGAGAAAATTTCGTTCGAAAGCTTCTGGATAGCAAAATCAACTTGCGAATTTAGTAATCTCAGTGATCACCGGTTAACTTTAGTGATATAAGATAAATTCAAGTCAGTAGTAGGAGGGATGATCACATGCTACACTTAGCAAAGATTAGCATTCTTTGACCTGTCGACGAAAGCCAAAGAGTTCTTTATTGTACATTATTTGTTATTATTAAGAAATACATTGAAAAATTCAGATAATTTTTGACGGTATTGAATCTCTTCCAATGGACGGTTATGCGTCTCCATAAATCCGGCGGTATTGCCGGATGGCCAACTCTTAAGGAATCTTACAACTGACAGCTAAATTCAACGAAACATTATTGCATAGACGATTTTCTATCTTGGGTTCGACTGTAATCTCTTTGAACGTTTCTATCCGTAATCTTCAAGGGTTTAAGAACACAGTGTTCTATTTCTTGACAACTTAGAAAATCAATAATATTTAATCACATTGTTCGCAGTTGTCCGTGGTATATTCAGTTTGTTAAAAAAACAAAAGGTGCATACTTGTGGATTTACTCTCGGGAAATATTTCGCTACTGAGTTTAATACATATGATCTTCTTCACGCTCCTCAACTGATGCCTCCGACCGACTGTTAATCTTAGCAGTTGTAAGGACGCTTTTCACATGTAAACTTAGTCTGTAGCTTAGCTCACCCTAAACAGGTGTTTTGTAGTTTCGTGTTCCACAAATTTTAACTAAGTTATCGAGACTGTTAAGCAAATAGGCTTCCATTCCACTTTCGATTCGTTTCTCTTTCTTTGTGTTTCTTTCCATTCATCAAGTAGGAATGAAATGTTTTTTTCACGAACCACGATCTTGACAAATATGTCAAAATGATCTTTCTTTATTGTGACAATCGTTTTAAACGGCTGTTTCATGATATATTCTATGTTTCTCCGCTCTGGCTCTGACTGCGGCTTTGTTTTCTGTGTTAGGTGTGTTGTTTTTGAGGCGAAGTTTCTGAAACAGAACTTTTCTGTAGTTTTTGCTTTGAGCAGCGTAAAGAAGAGGGTTTATGAATGAGTTAGAAAATATCAAAAAGCGAACGATTCTATGTGCCAGAAACAACGGTTTAAAACTTTGCTCTAAATGACTAGGGGCGAGTGCGGTGACATATAAAAAGAAGACAGCAAATGGAAGGCAGGGTAAACAAAATGCCAAAGCTAACGAGATGAGAAGCTTTAAGAGCCTTTTCATGTTCCGTTTGCTAGCGGGATCTTCATCCGGTTCACCTGCGCTTGACTTAAGTGCTGCGGAACTTGAAATATAGCAAAAGCAAAGAAAAATTGAAGGGAGCACAATTAGAGCGACAGAATGGCCAAGGATGTAAGCTTTGACGTTCCAAGTCTGGTTCTTAACTGTCCATGGACGCGTGCAGGGATACCGCCATGGCGACAATATGTCATCGTTATTGCGCTTCGTCCATAGCGTATCTGGAAAGCTTGAAAAAGCAGCTGTGACCCAAATAACAAGAATGATAAAGTTTACATTCTTTTTCGTCAGAGCCCAACGTTTGTTGAAAGGTTTGACAATACCAAGGTAGCGCTCCATTGCAATGGCACACAGAGTTAACATAGAGGCATCGAAAGAGACACAAATGATTGCATTTCCTGCAATAAACTTGCAAAAGATGTCAGCCAGTGTCCCGGAACCCAATTGAAACTTGTGTAGTGCAAAGTCGTAGAAACCCGGACAAAATAACAACGTTAGAAAATCGGCTATAGCCAAGTTCAACAACAGATAGTTTGTTGTTGTGTGCATGGTTCGTGTTTTCCGTACAATGGTGATGATTATGCCATTTGCCGTGACGCCGAAGAACACGATGGAAGAGTACAACGTGGCAAAAACGACATCATGAGTGGTGATAAGTGGAGAAGCGGTAATGTTGTTTCCGTTCATCCTGAAAATAAACTTGCGTTAGCTTCCTCTTATTAATCGTGACTCTTAACCAAATATTAAAAATTTCGTTCAGCATACGTGTGTTTGAAATGTCTTTACTATACCTTGCGTTTAGTTCGCAGCAAAACCGATCGTAGCCGGATCGAGTCTTAAACAATTCTTGCGGCAGCGTTTAAAACGAACCGTGGTAAGCAAGAGGTTGTAACAAAACAAGTGAGTCGGACAGTCCCTCGAACTTTTGAGTTAAAAATACAGAATGGCACGGAAATTACACTTTCAAATTGGTCTGGATTTCATTTATTTGATTTACATTTTCAACATCCCATTGTCCTTAATTTCCCGCCGAAAATTGTGCAATAAATTTTGACGTATTAGGATGTCAATGGGCCAGGGTAATGGCTTTGACGGGTAGCGGTTAAAAATTTGGCTAGTTCCACGGCTTACGGTTAATAGCTTTCTATTGTTATAAAAGGAAAATTTTTAGGGGTAAAACGGCTAACAGTTGACCCCATTGAGACCCTTATGTTTATGAAAAGATGCGCATAAATCATCTTAGCGCCGTTCTCTTTTTTCCCGGTGACTTGTGATTAAAGTTGTAAGGAGTCACCTCAATAATTGACCAGTTCTTAATCTTCTTAGAGTGAATTTTAGTAAATATGCCACTGGCTACTGAACAAGCGAGTTATTTTTCGGCACAGATGTAAGTCGCTAGCCATGTTAGTTGAATAGCATTAATTTAGCTCAGATGGTGCATATCGGCTTATACTGATCATGAAAATTAGGAAATTCGATATATTTTTATCTCATCATGTTTCTCATACTGAAGACTTAGCGACTAATTCTTGAGTCATTTTTTGTATTTTGAAAAACTTTGGGATGTTCTAGTAGACTTTAATTCACTTTAACTCCCCCCTCTTCAGAGAGTCACGTTATTCAGATCTCACCTGTCAAATGTCAGGTCTAAAGTGAATTGATAATTTCCTTCCCGCTTAGTTCAAAACTTTATATGTAATCAGAGAGTGATTTATTTGTCTCCTTTCTAAAAGCTTTTATTATTTCATTTCTTTATTGCGTGGCCATCTGCGCACTGATCCTTGTGGAAACTGGGAATAATAAATCCTTTAAAAACATCGACGTGGGCATATGCTTCTGATTGGGTCATAATTTATTGTCTTCCGTGATGCGATCTTCGAAGAGGAAACAGCAAAAGCTTTTTGTTTGTTTAGACCGAATGTACGGAGTCTTGGCACCAATTCGCCAAACTGTACCAAACTGTAACATTTTCCCTGTTAATCGGATGACACGAAAATGATGTATTCACACTCATCTGTCACCAGTAGGATAACAGCCATTCTTATTGTTTGCTTTGCCTTGTTACAAGAGCAAACTGATGATGATGTGAAAATTGAATTGAATGTTTCTATATTTAACTGTCAAAAATTATTCGTAACTAACAACTAATGAGTAAGAGATAAGGTCCTAATCAAGTATCACACTTTGAAAATTCGTTTTTGTAAACCGGCGTACGATCTATCGTTTAGAGGGGAATGATCTGGTAACATATTTTGACTCATTTACCCAGGTGTATTTATAATTGTCAAAAATTCAAATTAATAAATGAAATGGTAGTGAGCAAATGAAAATGGCGACTGTCACTAAGATGAGAAGGAGAGCTGCTTGTTTCTTTGTCTTTCTCTCTGTTTCTGTGTCTGATAAATCAGAGCAAATTTCGTTCGTAAAGCACAATCTACGAATGATCTCAGAATAACAGATAAAAAGTATCATAGAACTTTCAAGGCGGAAAAAATAACAGCGCTAGCGAACATAATGAGGGCTCGTGGAGGAAATACTCATCTAAACTCCATGAGCGTTTTCACGGATAAGTGTATGGAAGACGAGATGTCGTGCTTATCGGCTTGAATTCTGGGATTCAAGAAAGCAAAGCGAGTAACCACAGCACAAAAAAAAACATATTTTACTTAGTCTTCATTTATCCCCAAGCTGATACTAAAGAGTTTGAGAAGAGCCAAACACCGTTCCACAGCAATCGTACAGACAATAAGAACGGCGACGTAGATGGTGACCGGAACAACATCCTTTCCCTACACAAAAAAGGTTGCAGATAAAATCCCCCGTGAATCCCTTTTTAGGCTGACGTTGGTAAAGCAGAGTCGTACACCCAAGGACAGAGAATGAAAGTCAAGATATCAGCCTCGGCTAAATTTGTTGTGTGCATCGGAAGGGGTTCTTCGTATTATGGTTACCGCGATAGTATTACCGACAACGCCGAAAACAGCAACGAACGTGTATAAAGTAGCTAAAACAATGTCTGGTGCTGTAATGGTGCCACTATCTGTTGATCGAAGTTCTTTTGTGCTGTTACCTTTCATTTCTCTTGTCGTCTTCTTTCTCGTAAGTGACAGGTGTTTACCATAAAGAAGCTAATTTATCATAAGAATAGCATCTAAAATTTCTACATGACTGTTTAAAATTAATAAATAATTCCCTTCGTTTCATGAAAGTATTTTGGGAACCTCGACTTAACGTTTGATTTTTAAGTGTCTTTTTCAAGAACTGATTGTGAAGTATGAGACTTACAATCGCATTTTTACGGGGGAGAAACTTGTAAAACAAATATCGTTTCGTCCCGCTCTGACAGGTACTGTTCTGAGGCCTCCAAATTTTCAGTAAAATTTTCTGTCACATTAAAAGATTTACAACGACATGCTGTCTTTAAAAAATACTGAAAATTTTCTACAACAACTTATTTTTGAGACGGCATTTATCAAATATCTCTCTCCATAATAATGAATGCGTGCTATTCAATTTCAGTTTCATGTGACAAAAATAGTTTTTTAATTGTTTTCGTGGCTGTGTTGAACCGTTCATAAAAATGGCTGGTGATAGTTGGCAGAAGTTACATAATGAATACGTCTAATTTGTAAGAACACTTCCGTTGTCATGCTATTCAAATTTTTAGCCATCTTTAAACACAAGAGTCCCTTAAGTGCGTTTCGAGCCAGTCGAAGGTTTTAATAAAACGCCTGGAGATAATGAGATACTGATCGCACAACGCAAATGCCGTTTAGTTCTCAAAAATGCCCAATTGTTGTGATATTCTAATCTTTTCCAAAAAAAAGAGTTTTTTAATTTCTTTTCGAGATATTTTGAACCATAACATCGGCACCGTCGGCGACAGCTGGTAAAAATCCATGTTTTAAATGCGAGTGTCGCGACCAAAGATCTGTGATGATGGTCGGAAGAATTATTCATATATCAGCTTGTCATATTTAGTGAGCCTGAGTCGAACGAAGAGCACCTGAATCTTATTTTGAATTCGAGTTGTTAGGGCAACAGTTTTACCTTTAAAGTTGTAATATGTCACCGACCTAGATGTCTGTTTCACCAAACGTTATTGTATCTCAAACTCACAGACGACTTTCTATATGTATTCAACTTAAGAAATTAGGAACCTTTTTAAGAGCGCAAAGTAAATTTGCTTTTCTTTCATTGAAGAAAGTTTGAAGTTAATGATCAATTCGCTTATGTAACTTCGCTATGTTTGATACTGGTATTACGACAAAGGACAGCATTGCCTGGAACTCTGCTCACTTATTTAAGTTACAGAAATAGCTGCAGAGAGCGATCTTCACCAGCAGAGTTGACCGCGCGAGTGCAGACTGTTCAGCAAGATTAAGCACAAGTGTTTGTTAATGTCACAGTAGGAAATATGGGAATATTATACTAAAGATGAAGTCCACCATAAGGTCGATGAGATATATGAGAAAATCGTATTCTGGAGAAGGAATTTAAAGGAGTTTAAAGATACTGCATTAAAAGTCCTCATAGTGATGCCTGCCTTACTGTACTTCTCCATAAGCCAACATTCAAGTCAGAAGCAAAGGAACACTCCCAGTGTTTGTTAAGGCATGTGACACAATGGGAACTGGGTATATGTTATGAATTCTTTCGTGAGGGTAGTGCGACTCAAGCCAAATTGCTAACAAACCTCAAAGGTCTAAATGACGCAAGGGAAGCCGATCCATCACTGTTAATGGATGACCGTCCTTCGTTTGTCAACCCTGTTATGTTTCAAACAGAATCTACCATTGCAAATGCAGCCCTAAAGACAAGGGGGTCTTGTGAGCCCTCTGGCTTAGATGCATATGGGTAGAGGAGAATCTTGGTGCTTGCCAATACCAGAGAAGAACTAAATAACACCATCCCACAGAAGCTCTGTGAGAAGATGAACCCAGAAAAACTGAGGGAAAACGACCTGGGAATGATGAAGGTTGCCTCGAGTTATTTTGCAATTATTTCAGTTAAAGTCAGTGAAGTTGGACCTGAACAAAATGGGATTTTACGATGTGTTCAGCCTTAGTTACCGCTGCACACCGAACATCTGAACATCTCTCATCTACATGTCCTTGTGGCAAGAGATTCGAGGTTGATCATGCAATGTCGCGTATGAAAGGCGGATTTGTCCATAAGAGACATGACAAGGTGCGAGGTTTGTTTGCACCTCTTCTCAAATATGTGTGTCATGATGTTTAAGTCAAGCCCCACCTTCAGACCGTGACAGGAGAAGTGTTAACCAGTAGCGCCAACTCCTCTGACAAAGCTCGTTTGGATGTAAGTGCGCGCAATGTTTTGGCAAAGGGGGCAACGTGTCTTTTTTGAAGTCAGGGTTTTTACTCTCACAAGAAGCAGATTGATTATAGCATTGCAAATCAATGGCTGAGATAAAAACTATCTTTTAACTTGTTAAGATCAGCAGTGTTATGTGTAAAAGGTTCCAAAACAACCAAATTTTAGTTGAGCCCTGATTTTAGCAGGGGAACAATCGCAAATGTGATTGGAAAGATATAGTAGACACGTGTTATTTGTAATTTTTTTTTCGTAAAGCACCGTGTAAAATATTTTTTACCCTTATGGGCTCTGGACATTTTTTCACAATAGATTTTTATAAATGAGTTTGTGATAACTTTTATCATGCCTTGTATATTTTGATCTTTTATTGGATGATGTTTTTTCAATAAAGTTGACTTTCACGACGGCATTCAACAACAGACCAATGATGGCTAGCTTTCTCACTTACAATAGAACAGATTCCTCTAACAGGTGTTGAAAAGTTTGTGTCAACGCCACTAAACAAAGTAAAGTTGGGAGTAGAACGACCCAACTTTGTCATAGAATCAATCATCACTTACTATAAGCCTAATCGGGTCTCGTAGTATAATACATTGTAGCAATGGTACCGGCTAATCGTTTTGTACGAAAGCCTTATTTGTGAGAACTGATTGGTTACTTTTGTCGTTTTTTCATTGGCTATAGGACTCCTTAAGCGAGCTGCATGATCTTGATTTCATTAAAACATTCGATTGCTAATCAATTCTCATTGCACACTTTACTTATGCTTTTCCTTAGATTCTTTTTTTTACACGCAGTAAACATTCGAGATTCCTGACAAGACTGAGAAAAGTCTTGGTTGTTGAAATACATTTTCGATTCGTTTTCTTTTCAAGGTGAGAAAACAGCATAAACATATTATGTATTCAGCATATTATCGAGTTTACAAACATGGATTAACTTCAAGGAATTATCATCTTAGCAGAAACTCCTTCAGCATAATTGCGGTTTGATAGTTTTATCCCTTCAATCTCATCACTAAGTAACCCGCTGTTATCTTGTTTAAGTATCAGCGAGTTTAAACATGTTTTATCTCGGCACTGTGAGGTATGCAATCTGAATGGTAGATGGATAAAATGAAATCTGATCTCACTCATTGCTTTAAAAAATCAAGCCTAAAGAATTCTTTGTAATAAATCTCTTTCTCACGGCTTGGGAAAGCATATTATTTTTAGCGTTCATAAGATTGGAAGCAGAGGGAGAGACTAATGGCCAATTTTTTTTTCAGATTATCCGTCATCTCAATGTCATTGTTATGGCAAGTAAATTAATCTGGGATCGCTCAAATGACGCTTTATTTGGCTTATGGAAACAAGGTAGTGAAATGCATGGAATATTCATATTTATTAATTAATTATTCATTTGAGGGTACGTGTAAGTGACGCTGTGAATCGGCAGGAGACTATTCCCCAGTACGCACTGAGGCCAAGTTCGGAGCCGGAGATTTTCATGTATGAAATAGATGAATGACAGCATACTTGACGCCTTTCGCCCGGCGATGTCGGCGCACAGTCTATCTAAGTCGAATTGCTTAGAGATGTTTCTCGCGCGAAAATGAACACTAATTTGTTTTGTTTCTCTGTTTTCTTTTTGGGTAGACTTGAATGGAAAACACTCCAGAAATCATGAATGTTCTGATGACATATACTGGAGCACTTTCTGCTTTACCTACTAATGTACCGAGCATACTCGGCGCCTGTAATTCTATTAAAAGCAGTCTTAGATTCAAATAATTCCTCAAGGACTTTTGTGCGAAGATTGAACCTGCTATCTATAGGTTCTCTATATCAAGTTTCCATCTATATCACGCAGCCGGGATCGCCTGTTCCATTAAGATATTCGTGGCGCCTCTGAGTCCGTTTGCAACAGCGTGTCTTTTTTTTTATAAAAAAAAAATTCAGAACATGTTTGACGATCATAAATCGAACGTTGCCTATGAATTTGCTTAAAGCGTACTTCGTGGACCGCACCAAAGAATTCATTTACATGAGCAGGGTTGAAAAATTTAGCAGAAAAGTGATAAGAAGTTTGGGAAACGGTAAATCTAAAGCATTCATGTGATACTTTCGACATCAATTCAAAATTGCGTCAATGAATATGAGATTGCCACAAAACGGTCTATTCACTTGAAAGCATGTTGCACAAGTGTTAGTTTAGAAGAGAAAAGCAAAAAAAAAAAAAAAGGAAAAAAAGAAGACTACTCACAGGTTTCAATGTGGCAAGTTCAGCTTAGTTCATGACAGAAAAGTGACAAATCACCTTCTAATGCTTCGCACCAAGAAATCACTTTGTTCTTCAAGTCAAGTTTCCATTGTTTGATTTCGAAACTATTGGAAATTGTTTTGGTTTCTCCTTTGCTGTGCCTTACGATTGGCTTTTGAACCCACCTATATACTCCATTTATATGTAAGATTCCACGAAAAACCAAATTTGAATTAAAACACATACAGATACGACAAACATCAGAAGGACAAAGGAAAGAATAATAATAATAGTATTACAAAGTAGAAATAAAGGAAAAAGGAATAACAACCTTACGATATATTTCAGAAGTTTTAAGCATCGCAACTATGAAGCTGTTTTTATTTTTCAGCCTTATTACGGCGGCGGCGGTAAGAGTCAATTTGCATTTAAAAAACCGAATGAAAAACCAAACCCAAGGGCAAGTTCCTAATTTCCCAACTTTAAAGCTGGTCTTGTGCATTTAATTGGAATTCTCATCAGTCAACTCTGATATTACCCTTATCTTAATGGGCCGATGTAATGACATGTTTTCAGTGGTTTCACGATACCTCTTTTAAATGTCTACTAATTCACAGAGGTTAGAAACATTCACAGATCAAGTATTAGGTTGATTGGCTTCGTAACTACTTACTGTGGATCGATAACTCACCTAGAGAGGCTCAAACTAAGCGGGAGTCCCTCGAAGAAACAAAACACTATTGCCCCTTTGCTCGCACATTGGCTAAAAAGGTAGCGGAATGACTGCCACACAGAAAAGCGGTCATTATGGAACGGTACCCTTGAGAAAATTTCGTTCGAAAGCTTATGGATAGCAAAATCAACTTGCGAATTTAGTAATCTCAGTGATCACCGGTTAACTTTAGTGATATAAGATGAGATAAATTCAAGTCAGTAGTAGGAGGGATGATCACATCCTACATTTAGCAAAGATTAACGTTCTTTGTCCTGTCGACGAAAGCCAAAGAGTTCTTTATTATACATTACTTGTTATTATTAAGAAATACATTGAAAAATTCCGATAATTTTTGACGGTATGGAATCTCTTTCAATGGAGGGTTGTGCGTCTCCATAAATCCGGCGGTATTGCCGGATGGCCAACTCTTTAGGAATCTTACAGCTGACAGCTTAATTCAACGAAACGACGATTTTCTATCTTGGGTTCGACTGTAATCTCTTTGAACGTTTCTGTCCGTAATCTTCAAGGGTTTGAGAACACAGTGTTCTATTCCTTGACAACTTAGAAAATCAATAATATTTAAAAAACATTGTTCGCAGTTGTCAGCGGTAAATTCAGTTTACTAAAAGAACAAAAGGTGCATATTTGTGGATTTCCTCTCGGGAAATATTTCGCGACTGAGTTTAATACATATGATCTTCTTCACGCTCCTCACCTGATGAAGAACTTAGTCTGTAGCTTAGCTCACCCTAAACAGGTGTTTTGTAGTTTCGCGTTCCACAAATTTTAACTAAGTTATCGAGATTGTTAAGCAAATAGGCTTTAAAAAACATTGTTCGCAGTTGTCAGCGGTAAATTCAGTTTACTAAAAAAACAAAAGGTGCATATTTGTGGATTTCCTCTCGGGAAATATTTCGCTACTGAGTTTAATACATATGATCTTCTTCACGCTCCTCACCTGATGCCTCCGACCGACTGTTAATCTTAGCAGCCGTAAGGACGCTTTTCACATGTAAACTTAGTTTGTAGCTTAGCTCACCCTAAACAGGTGTTTTGTAGTTTCGTGTTCCACAAATTTTAACTAAGTTATCGAGACTGTTAAGCAAATAGGCTTCCATTCCACTTTCGATTCGTTTCTCTTTCTTTGTGTTTCTTTCCATTCATCAAGTAGGAATGAAATGTTTTTTTTCACGAACCACGATCTTGACAAATATGTCAAAATGATCTTTCTTTATTGTGACAATCGTTTTAGACGGCTGTTTCATAATATACTCTATGTTTCTCCGCTCTGGCTCTGACTGCGGCTTCGATTTCTGTGTTACGTGTGTTGTTTTTAAGGCGAAGTTTCTGAAATAAAACTTTTCTGTAGTTTTTGCTTTGAGCAGCGTAAAGAAGAGGGTTTACGAATGAGTTAGAAAATAGCAAAAAACGAACGATTCTATGTGCCAGAAACAACGGTTTAAAACTTTGCTCTAAATGACTAGGGGCGAGCGCGGTGACATATAAAAAGAAGACAGCAAATGGAAGGCAGAGTAAGCAAAATGCCAAAGCTAACGAGATGAGAAGCTTTAAGAGCCTTTTCATGTTCCGTTTGCTAGCGGGATCTTCATCCGGTTCACCTGCGCTTGACTTAAGTGCTGCGGAACTTGAAATATAGCAAAAGCAAAGAAAAATTGAAGGGAGCACAATTAGAGCGACAGAATGGCCAAGGATGTAAGCTTTGACGTTCCAAGTCTGGTTCTTAACTGTCCATGGACGCGTGCAGGGATACCGCCACGGCGTGTCTTCGTTATTGGGCTTCGTCCATAGCGTATCTGGAAAGCTTGAAAAAAAAGCTGTGACCCAAATAACAAGAATAATAAACTTTACATTCTTTTTCGTCAGAACCCAACGTTTGTTGAAAGGTTTGACAATACCAAGGTAGCGCTCCATTGCAATGGCACACAGAGTTAACACAGAGGCATCGAAAGAGACACAAACGATTGCATTTCCTGCAATAAACTTGCAAAAGATGTCACCCAGTGTCCCGGAGCCCAAATGAAACTTGTGTAGTGCAAAGTCGTAGAAACCCGGACAAAATAACAACGATAGAAAATCGGCTATAGCCAAGTTCATCAACAGATAGTTTGTTGTTGCGTGCATGGTTCGTGTTTTCCTTACAATGGTGATGATTATGCCATTTGCCGTGACGCCGAAGAACACAATGGAAGAGTACAACGTGGCAAAAACGACATCGTAAGTGGTGATAAGTGGAGAAGCGGTAATGTTGCTTCCGTTCATCCTGAAAATAAACTTGCGTTAGCTTCCTTTAACTAATCGTGACTCCTAACCAAATATTAAAAATTTCGTTCAGCATCCGTGTGTTTGAAATGTCTTTACTATACCTTGCGTTTAGTTCACAGCAGGGGTTCTTCGTGTTATGGTTATCGCGATAGTATTACCGACAACGCCGAAAACAGCAACGAACGTGTATAAAGTAGCTAAAACTGTAATGGTGCCACTGTCTGTTGATCGAAGTTCATTTGTGCTGTTATCTTTCATTTCTCTTGTCGTCTTCTTACTCGTAAGTGACAGGTGTTTACCATAAATAAGCTAATTTATCATAAGAATGGCATCTGAACTTTCTACATGACTGTTTAAAATTAATAAATAATTCCCTTCGTTTTCATGAAAGTATTTTGGGTACCTCGACTTAACGTTTGATTTTTAAGTGTCTTTTTCAAGAACTGATTGTGAAGTATGAGACTTGCAATCGCATTTTTACGGGGGAGAAACTTGTAAAACAAATATCGTTTCGTCCCGCTCTGACAGGTACTGTTCTGAGGCCTCCAAATTTTCAGTAAAATTTTCTGTCACATTAAAAGATTTACAACGAAATGCTGTCTTTAAAAAATAGTGAAAATGTTCTACAATAACTTATTTTTGAGACGGCATTTATCAAATATCTCTCTCCATAATAATGAATGCGTGCTATTCAATTTCAGTTTCATGTGACAAAAATAGATTTTTAATTGCTTTCGTGGCTGTGTTGAACCGTTCATAAAAATGGCTGGTGATAGTTGGCAGAAGTTACACAATGAATACGTCTAATTTGTAAGAACACTTCCGTTGTCATGCTATTCAAATTTTTAGATATCTTTAAACACAAGAGTCCCTTAAGTGCGTTTCGAGCCAGTCGAAGGTTTTAATAAAACGCCTGGAGATAATCAGATACTAATCGCACAACGCAAATGCAATTGTTGTGATATTCTAATCTTTTCCAAAAAAAAGAGTTTTTTAATTTCTTTTCGAGATTTTTTGAACCATAACATCGACACGGTCGACGATAGCTGGTAAAAATCCATGTTTTAAATGCGAGTGTCGCGACCAAAGATCTGTGATGATGGTCGGAAGAATTATTCATATATCAGCTTGTCATATTTTGTGAGCCTGAGTCGAACGAAGAGCACCTGAATCTTATTTTGAATTCGAGTTGTTAGGGCAACAGTTTTACCTTGAAAGTTGTAATATGTCACCGACCTAGATGTCTGTTTCACCAAACGTTATTGTATCTCAAACTCACAGACGACTTTCTATATGTATTCAACTTAAGAAATTAGGAACCTTTTTAAGAGCGCAAAGTAAATTTTCTTTTCTTTCATTGAAGAAAGTTTGAAGTTAATGATCAAGTCGCTTATGTAACTTGGCTATGTTTGATACTGGTATTACGACAAAGGACAGCATTGCCTGGGACTCTGCTCAATTATTTACGTTACAGAAATAGCTGCAGAAAGCGATCTTCACCAGCAGAGTTGACCGCGCGAGTGCAGACTGTTCAGCAAGATTAAGCACAAGCGTTTGTCAATGTTACAGTAGGAAATATGGGAATATTATACTAAAGATGAAGTCCACCATAAGGTCGATGAGATATATGAGAAAATCGTATTCTGGAGAAGGAATTTATTCAAACTCCCGGGAAGAGCTGCGCGGGGAAAGAAATTTATCTCTGAAACAACAAAGTGGATCGAGTTTTGGAACTAAGATGCCATCGAGTTTAAAGATACTGCATTAAAAGTCCTCATAGTGATGCCTGCCTTACTTCTCCAGAAGTCAACATTCAAGTCAGAAGCAAAGGAACACTCCCAGTTTTATTTAAGGCATTTGACACAATGGGAACTTGGCATATGTTATGAATTCTTTCGTGAGGGTAATGCGACTCAAGCCAAATTGCTAACAAACCTCAAGGGTCCATACGAAGAGCAGTTAGCCAAAACCTTTGCTAAGCTTGTGCTTGAAGGAAAGATAAATACTGCTAAGAAACTCTTGGATCAACAGAGTAATAGAGGTGTATTCCCTCCATCCCAAAGCACCATAAATGAGCTTAAATGGAAACACCCAGACGCAAGGGAAGCCGATCCATCACTGTTAATGGATGACCATCCGCCGTTTGTCGACCCTGTTATGTTTGAAACAGAATCTACCATTGCAAATGCAGCCCTAAAGACAAGGGGGTCTAGTGGGCCCTCTGGCTTAGATGCATATGGGTAGAGGAGAATCTTGGTGCTTGCCAATACCAGAGAAGAACTAAATAACACCATCCTACAGAAGCTCTGTGAGAAGATGAACCCAGAAAAACTGAGGGAAAACGACCTGGGAATGATGAAGGGTGCCTCGAGTTATTTTGCAATGATTTCGGTTAAAGTCAGTGAAGTTGGACCTGAACAAAATGGGATTTTACGATGTGTTCAGCCTTAGTTACCGCTGCACACCGAACATCTGAACATCTCCCATCTACATGTCCATGTGGCAAGAGATTCGACGTTGATCATGCAATGTCGCGTATGAAAGGCGGATTTGTCCATAAGAGGCATGACAAGGTGCGAGGTTTGTTTGCACCTCTTCTCAAAGATGTATATATGTCATGATGTTGAAGTCAAGCCCCACCTTCAGACCCTGACAGGAGAAGTGTTAACCAGTAGTTAACTCCTCTGACAAAGCTCGTTTGGATGTAAGTGCGCGCAATTTTTTGGCAAAGTGTCTCTTTTGAAGTCAGGGTTTTTAACCCTTTCACAAAGAGCCACTTAAACCAGAAACTTGACACCACTCTCTCGAGCAATGAGAACGATAACAAAAAATATTACAACCAGCGAATCATTGAAGTCGCGCATGACTCCTTCAGTCCTCTCCTGCAGAGAAACCGAGCGAATTCTTTCCGAACTAGCCCTGAAGCTATCTGACAAGAAGCAGATTGATTATAGCATTGTAAATCAATGGCTGAGAGAGAAACTATCTTTTAACTTGTTAAGATCAGCAGTGTTATGTGTAAAGGTTCCAAAACAACCAAATTTTAGTTGAGCCCTTTTAGCAGGGAAGCAATCGCAAATGTGATTGGAAAGTAGACACGTGTTATTTGTAATTTTTTTTCGTAAAGCACCGTGTAAAATATTTTATATCCTTAGGGGCTCTGGACATCTTTTCACAATAGATTTTTATTTATGAGTGTGCGATAACTTTTATCACGCCTTGTATATTTTGATCTTTTATTGGATGATGTTTTTTCAATAAAGTTGACTTTCACGACGGCATTCAACAACAGACCAAGGATGGCTTGCTTTCTCACTTACAGATTCCTCTAAAAGGTGTTGAAAAATTTGTATCAACACCAGCAAAATCAATTTGGGAGTAGAACGATCCACCTTTCTCCTAGAATCAATCATCACTTACTATAAGCCTTATCGAGTCTCGTAGTATAATACATTGTAGCAATGGTACCGGCTAATCGCTTTGTACGAAAGCCTTATTTGTGAGAACAAGGTGAGAAAACAGTATAAACATATTATGTATTCAGCATATTATCGAGTTTTCAAACATGGATTAACTTCAAGGAATTATCATCTTAGCAGAAACTCCTTCAGCATAATTGCGGTTTTGATAGTTTTATCCCTTCAATCTCATCACTAAGTAACCCGCTGTTATCTTGTTTAAGTATTAGCGAGTTTAAAAATGATTTATCTCGGCACTATGAGGTATGCCGTCTGAACGGCAGATGCATAAAATGAAATCTAATCTCACTCTCTGCTTTAAAAAATCAAGCCTGGAGAATTCTTTGCAATAAATCTCTTGCTCACGGCTTGGGAAAATATATTATTTTTAGCGTTCATAATATTGGAAGCAGAGGGAGAGACTAATGGCCAATTTTTGCGGCAAGCGTCATGCTAAAACCAAGTCTTTGTTATCAGTGTAGCTATTGGAAAACATCAGATAGTGAAATACGTGTTACTCCGTTGGGGACAAAGAAAGTGTATGGTCAAATAAAATCCAACGCAAACAAAATCATATCTCTCAACACTTTTAGCGATGTTGAATTGCAGTATTTACGGTCGTTTTTGAAAAATATTTAGGGGAATTAAATTCCACAGCTTCTGTCGATTAAATCAATCTGCAAAAACAGAAAAAAGTTCATGACACGCGACTAATGCTTTCTTTGATTGTTTTTTTGTTGTAACTTAACTCGTCATTCAGTTCTGCAGCTGGTTTGTTATCATTCTCTCTCACGGGTAAAACTGTCACAATCTTTACACTGAGACTTTCTCACCAACTCCAGCAGGTGAAGTTATGTTTATCAGTTTCATGGCTTGGCGCCCAGAGTCAACGTCTCCAGTGCAGCAGCAAATTCCATCCATTGCCTTTCTGTAGTTTGCGCTCTGTGCAGCGTACAACAGCGGATTTATGAAAGAATTAAAAAATATTAATAACCGGACAATTCTGTGAGCGAGAAACAATTGTACGAAATCTTGCTTAATTTGAACGTCTGTGATCGCAGTAACATACATAAAGAAGCACGCAAACGGCAAACAGAGCGCGCAAAAAGCCGCTGCTAAAGAGACAAGAAGCTTTAAAAGTCTTTTCATACTGTTCTTTTCAGCTTCGTCTACCGCTGGGTCTGACAAATCCCACTTGAGCACTTTAAGAATCGAGAGATAACAAAATGAAATCAAAATGGAGGGAAATACGATCATGACGAGACAGTGAGCAATAATGTAGGCCTTAACAGTCGACTCGTGTTCCAGTGTCCATGGACGAGTGCATGGATACCTCGAGTTGGGATCCTTCTTGTACATTGTCCACAAACTGTCGGGGAAACTCAAGATGAATGACAGTATCCAAATCACGACTATGACCAACTTCGTGTTCTTAGACGAAATGTTCCAACTGCTACTTTTAAAAGGTTTGACAATTGCTACATATCGCTCCACGGCAATAACGCATAGAGTCAACACGGACGCGTCGAATGTGATGCAAACGACGGCATTTCCAGTAAAAAGTTTGCAGACGATGTCACCCAGTGTGGGGTTTATCCTCAAAGAGTTTAAAGCAAAGTCATAGATACCAGGACAAAGAAGTAATGTTAATAGATCGGCCACAGCTAAATTTAGCAGAAGATAATTTGTTGTCGTGCGCATCGAAGGCGTTTTGCGAACGATAGCTATCACCACGCCATTTCCTACCACGCCGAAAAACACCATGAACGAGTATAACGTGGCAAAAACGATGTCTTGTGAAGTTGTTTTTGAAGGTCCATGGGATCTATTTGAATAACTTTCATCCATCGTAAAAGAGACTGAAAAAGATCGGAAAATCACAAACCGCGTTCTTTGATGATCCACTGAGACTAAACGCTCCGAAGAATCACTTAAAACTACGAGAAAAAGCGGTCATTTGAAGAAAATTTCTTCGCCCCCTGTTCCGTCCTAGCGATAAATGAATAAACAGTTTTGAGCGAAGTCCTAAAGGACTAAAATGTTAATAGATGGCCGCAGTCGATGAGCCGGTGATTTCCATGACAGGTGTCCATAAAAACAATTAAGTAGCAAGGCAACATTAAAAATCAATAGTTACGCTTTTGTTCGGTGTTTTTTTATCCTGATGAGAGTTCGTGCGGCCGAACGCCCCGTGGAAAAAACGCGAGAGCATGAATATTTCCATTATTTGTATTACAAAATGAATCTCCTGATTAATTACAAGGCAATGAGCCAAAATCGTAGTCGTCGAAACCATCATTGTCAACCCAACAATTATTTTTTTGAGAGAGAAAGGAGTGTGAAAAGTCCATTAAAAAGTCAATTGGCCCTTTTTCATTCTTCCGACATCTTAGAACAAATTTCCGCCAAATAATCTGAAAAGTAACCAAAACTACAGGAAAGTATATTATCGAACTATTCAACGATTGCACTCTTCAGTGTGGCATTATTTAGTGCCACTGATAACACATGCGGACCTTGAGCCTTTGAGGTCCACTTTCAGGTATTTGAACAGCTTTTTGCCAGACAGAAAGGTGTTAAACAAACGTCGCTTAAAATAAGCATTTTCTTTCTGTAGCGGACCACCGGAAAACAAATTAAATAAATCCCTCAATTCCTGGTGAACATAGTTTGCCTTTTACTGAGTTGATTGGTTATGGAATTACAAACTCAAATGTTTTCTGTGCCAAACTACTTTAAAGAAATACAAATTATGTAAGTTTACTCGCACCTTTTGAATGCAAATTAGAAGGGTAACACGGTTGACTGGTAAGATAGATTAGTAAATTCGTGGAATGTATTTTAGCAGTTTTTGCATTTAATTCTGGATAACCTTGAGTTCTAATCTTAACCAAAGCATGCGGTACTGTGATTCTCTTTTCTTCCAAAAGATTAGAGGCCCCACTTTTTTCCTATAGTGCTAGCGCTATCAGTTATCTATCTTGGATTTTGCAAAATGAATATGAAGATAAAATGATAGATCTTCTTTTTGATTACCAATGCGCGAAAATATCGCTATAACCTTCGTTAAATTGTTATTCCTGTCAGTATTTTGTTTCCTTAATGCGTTATCGACCCGCTTCATCTAGATCCACAGGGAAAGTAGTTTCGAAATTTCGATGCGCATTGTATTGTAGTTTTATTTGAAGTTTTAAAATGAACGAAATGAAGCTGCTTTCTCTCGATGACGTCTTCAAGATTCAAGTGCACGCTTTAATCCACATAAATTCGCCCAAACTCAAGTAAAAAGAAAAGAAATCTTGGAAGAATATTTTTTAAAACGTCTTTATTTGGCCTCTTTTATATTCAATCTTGACCCAGTTAACCCTTTACACCCTTTACACATCAGTATGTATATTCTCCATACTGTTCTTTATACATTTCCTATGGTGCTGACAAGGAGAATTAGCCAAACGATTCAGAGCTTCTGTAGTTGTTGATCATTTCCATCTTTGTCATGACCTTAGTTTGTGATTCAGGGGTGATATTGTAAGAAGAAATTAGATGCCAGACACTCTTGGGGGTTAAGGGGTTAAGCCAGCGTTTGCACGACGCTAACGCGTTATTGAGGCACAGCGTGTATTAAAAGAGTTGTGCAAATTTTTGTCATTTTCTTCAGGTTCATCTTTTTACTACCTATCATCCGAGACCCACGGGTGGTTGGTCAAAACGGCACGATTTTTTCCCGCTGGTCCAGGTCCCATCCTGTCAGATTGACTTCTAGGTTGGCCAGAGAAACTTCCTTAAGAGAAGCCTTTACGAGTAGGATTCCTCTAATATTTTATTATTTTCTCTCGAAGGGTCCACGTAAAGTCGTCAGCATTAACAAATTTCGTTAATGATCAGTCTTGCAGCTATAAAAACAAAATTTTCAGCTCCATGACAAAGGGAGTCTGTCAAGGAATATTTTCCACCCTCATTGAAAGGTAAAAAATTTTTTAAGGAGGAAGCTGCTGGTATAGAAGATTTCGGATAATCTGATTTTCTTTGAATGAAAAATTCAGCTTCAATCAAAAATCACTGTAGAGATTTAAAAGCACATTCTCGGGTCCGAGTTGTTTATAATTACGTAGGCTTCAACATATTCAGACTGTGAGTAAAGAGCTTTGCCAATGCGAGCCCTTGTGTGCACGCAGATATGAGTTCAGTATCTTTTCTGATGCATGCATCTACGAGTTTACTCAAAATTTCTCGTGGAGGAACTTAAGGCTGGTTCAGTCACACGTACGACGCAAATGTAAACGACGTTCCCACGTCGAACGCAAAAGCAAGGAAGGTAAAAAACACAGATGCAGTGGAAGTATTATTGCAAGATGACGGGCGAGACTGTGACCTTTGTCACAGTCTGCATTTCATACTTTTCCCTTACAGACCGCTGAAGAGACGAAAAAATTGTCTCCAGAAGTCGAAGAGTAGCGCTAAGAGCGTGTGCGTTAGGCCAATCTTTCGATGAAGAGAACGTCAAGTAAATTTTCTTAGTTCGTGAGTCACAACTTAGCAACTGAGAGTTTTACTTTGGCAAAGCAAGCACGCTTCAGCTCTTATAGGCATCATATTCAACTATGTAAGTCAACCAACACACATGTCTTGCTGTATTATTATTAATGTGATTTGTTCGTAAGCAACGTACCGCTAACATTTATTTTCGCATACTGCCTCTGATTCGTCATAATTCGACGCAGCCATGGTGACGTGTGATTTCAATTCTTGGCTAATTTACTTACTCTACTGTAAATTGAGGTGCGAAGCAGCCGGTGTGCCACTTCAGTAATTCATTAAGGTGTCGTTTTCTTTTTAAATTTAGAGACATAAAACTTCAAAAAGAGAGAAAACAATCGTAAAAAAAAAACAATCGGACAACAGTCCAAAAATTCGACTTGTGATCTCAACACGATTATTTTTGAAGGCAGTGCCGTGGCGCACGAAAACCCATAACTTGAAAGGCAAAAGAAATGGAAAGCAACATCACAAAAGAACATTCTCATCATCATCCGGCGGAGGCTTCCACCACAACTCAGGACGTTATTTTTGCGGTGTTGTACTCAATTATTTCCGTTCTGGGTGTAATCGGTAACGCTATGGTAATTACCATAGTGCGAAAAACGCCATCAATGCACACAACGACGAACTACCTCCTCCTGAACTTAGCCGTGGCCGATTTACTGACATTGCTCCTCTGTCCTGGTTCGTACGATTTCGCTCTGGCGCACGTTGACTTAGAAGGATTCATTGGGGATTTCATCTGCAAACTGTTTGCGGGAAATGCAATTGTTCCGATCACTATCAACGTCGCCGTTCTTACGGTTTGTACGATCGCAGTTGAAAGGTATCTAGCGCTTCTCAAACCTTTCCGCTCTAATCTAAGGATAGACAAAGATAAAGTGAAATATGTGATAGCAGTGCTGTGGTTGTTTGCCTTAATCTCGTGCATACCAGATATTCAAGCCAATACGTACGACATCTCGTCCACCAAATATCCTTGCACGCGTCCCTGGAGTCTAGATAGTTATTTCCTTCACAAACCTTTCATCATATTTACTTGTGTTGGGTTTGGAATCATAAGCTCCTTGACACTCTTCTTCTGTTATTTTTCAATCATCCGTGGAATATATTTCACAAAAACAGTTTTCTCGGAATCAACGGTAACGGAGGCTGAACGGCAAGCAAAGAAACAACTCGCTCGCCTTCTTATCTGGTTGACATTTGTATTCGCTACCTGCTCTCTACCATTTGCAGTTTACTTCATGTTTCTTAACTTCGTTAATGTCAAAACTATAAAGGAAAAGTACGACATGTTGTATTTATTTCACAGAATTTCCAGGTTTTTACTTTTCTCGAATTCGTTTTTAAATCCTTTATTGTATGCTCTACAAAGCTCAAATTTTCGAGATGGATTCAAATTAATTTTTAGTTTAAAACTCCTTCGCTGTAAGCTTTTAGCAAATAGGAGAAAGTCGGCAAAAAGCTCTAGCTCGACAGGCTTTGTCTTGAGTAAAGAAACAATTTTATTTAGGAATAAACCGGTGATTAAGACAGATGGTACAAAATGTTAAAATTGCTGTGTTCATTTGCGGTAAAACCGAGTCTCAAAAGATTTACAGCTTATTTGAAAACTGCGGAGGCCGGTAACAAGTAAAATAAATAAAAATGACAATTTTCGCGCACTGTACAAATAGTTGTTAAATTAAATTTTACCCAAGTTATTACTAAACCTATGAAATATCAAGTAATTTGTATATCATTGACGACAACACTTCGTTACAGCTGAACTTTGAGGTAACTAAAATGAAGGGGTTTTAAAAAACCGCTCATCACAACCACATCACATCATTTCCTAATTTATTCCAAGGTGACTTCTTGACAATTCAAACACGAAAAGCTGGCTCTTCAATCCGGCTTTGAAGGTAAAGATGTTTCCAAACTGGGCGAGCTGACAAAGAAAAATTCATGTTTTCTTTCGTACATAATAAAAATGCGACGCTAGGTTGACCAAGAACCACGTAACCAAGTTTACCATAAGAGTATAATAAAATTTATGTTGCTGTCGTTATTTGTGTTGCCATCTGCAACGTCAATCGGTACGTTCTGAAAGGCGCAAAATAACATACTATATGTATGGATGGATTTTGGCCATGGAAGGCATTTCCAGAGAGATTCACAAACGGACAAAAAAGTTTTTGAAAAGTAGTAACTACGGAGAGAAATCGTTTAACTGGGCCCGAAGGGGCAAATATGATACAAGTTATGTTTACCCTACGATTCCTTTAGTAGAAGATATTGGTATTAAAAACAGCCAATGTATTAGCTGGCGAAACTATGGTTGTCCTCTTGATTGGCATTAGCTACTTTTCCCTATTGATGGTTCACGTAAAAACGCCCTTCAATTTGTTTTTATGCCCATAACTTCAATAGGCTTGATGACATCCTTTTTATTACTTAAAAATGATGGGAGAATCAGAACTACTCTAAATCTCGCGAAAATTGATTTAGTAGGAGATCTGAAGCCTCTAATAAAGCGTTCTTGGTATAGAAATAATGACAATATAATAAGAACTGATGGCAACATAATTTTTTCTAGAATGTGGTATTTATTCGTGAAAACAGCTGGAATTACTACATTGGGCTTAGATCGTTTGCCTTCCTAATAGCAAACTAATTAGCCAAATAAAGCAAACAAAACATATTTAAGAACGCAACACATTCTGTCGCAAGTGAGAGAGGAGGAAAAACGTTTGAGTGCTTGATGAAGAACTGAGCCCTAAACCTATGAACTGCGCACTCCCACGTCCTGTCATTAAGCGATAGAGATCTCAGAGGTGTATTAAGGCCACTTGTTTAGTTCATATGTATAACAAGCGTCCTTCACATTTTTTGTAGGAAGAAATGATCAAGCTAAGAAACCTATTCCTCATGTAAACCTTTTTTTTTGGGTAGTCTCAGTGAAGCTATTTCCGAATTCGCCGGTGGATCAGTAGATGGCCAATCTTGTTCCGCGAATTTTTCTCAGGGGGATAACCCAAGGGACTTCTGCTCATTTTTTTTTACAAAAACTTCGCCATGCGCGAGGTATATGTATTACTATTAAAGAGATTAAGCCAGATGTTTAAAGTAAAAATTTAAATTTCATGCCGTTGGAATAAAAGCCATGTTTAAACCTACTTCATGTATCATCAAGAGACTGGTTTGGGAAGAAGCTTCTTATGGGAGATGTTCAGAACCTTTTTAGATCCTCCTTTGTTTTTTTCTTTCGTCGTAAACTGTACTCAAAAAACTAAATTCGGGTGGCCAAAACGTTTATAGGACACAGACCCCAAACTGAAAAAAGAAAATGTTCTTACGGTGCTAATGCCACTAACTAAACTGTCCGTCATTTTTAGCTTGATTTTAATTAAAAATGTTACATCTCATACAAAACATTTTAGACTGTTAGTTCACCACGAAGCGTTAATTTACAACGATTAAGTATACAATTTTAAAGTCATTGCTTAAGTGAGGTTGAATCCCTGAAGGTTTTGTAAGCACGCGATGAAAGAGTTTCAGCTTTTGTATATCAGACAGGTAGAAATGGATTTCTGTTACTTCCGAGGCTGACCATGCTTTCTCTCCAAAGGCGATTGTAATCTTCGGAAATACTTTCTTGGCTTTTGTTTTCGATATTTATTTCTTTGAGTCCAGCAGGGAAGGTCGTAGTTATTCGACATGATGAAGTCTTAAGAGAAGAAAGAAGGAACGATATACGTCACGGTTGAAAGTTTAACTCCCCAAAGTGATAATGTGACTTGAAACTAATTTGAGCTTTCAATATCAATACACTATTATGCAAAAGGGTGATAAGAAAAAGAAGAACATACCAGCTATGAGATATCATTTGATCTTTTAATTGACAAAGTAAGAAATGTGTGGCAGACATGCAGTAGGGAGAATTATTGTTGAGATCTCAGGAGTGGAAAGGTGAAAAAGTATGTGCTAAACAAAAAGGCAAATACGACATTTAGTAAGCGGCTTATTTCTACATCGATCATCGATCGTCGATTTTTTTAGTTTTTTTCCCAAACAAAAATCACTCACAACTTATTTTTCACTGGTAAAGATTAAAATTTGTACAAACTGCTCCGAAGCCGTTTTTTGTTGCCAAGTCCTTTTTGCACAAATTTATCATGTCCCTTCATTCATATCACTAGGTTAGAAAAATACGCAATCACCAAGATAGAGCCACCATAAAAAAGTACAGTATTTGATACATTCTTCCCTCTAAGCAGGTTATCTGCTGCATCAGCAAAAAAAAAAAAAAAAATACAAAAACAAAAACAGACTCATCGAAGAAGCAAACAATGGTCGATTAAAGGGGATTCTAGTCAATAAAAATTTCTTATGGGTACCTTTTTGTTTTCCTCTCGATTTTCCTCCTGAGTGGGTTTTCTGTCGTAACAAGGATCAAATGCTTTAAAATCGAGCGCCTTGGACAATGAACTACAGCCATAAATTACCACGAAAACAGCAACAGCCAAAAATCCCGCGAGCAAGCTTGTTGCTTCAAAAGCGCTTTTGTACTGAAGTTCAAAGGTGATGGTAACAGAACAGGACATATTTTTTCTCAGTTCTACGGCTGGCGAGTGAAACTGAATTCTTTTCTTGAGTTTGATTAACTAAGTTTCCAACTTAAGTCTTTCATTCAAATGTATGCTTCTCATTTTCAGAATTAAGATTCTGACAAAAAAAAACTGTTCTTATTTGGCTTTATCAGTCAATTTCCTAAACTATCTTCAATATGATTGGCTGATTTGAAGACATCTGCGAGTTGGTTGTTTGACCTGAGAATAAAATCGTGTGTTTTATGAGCGAAATACGGTCAAAAGTGACTAAAACAATAATCAATGAATTTTCCACTTAACTAGGAAAAAAAGCGGTGTAAGAAATGAAAGTTATTCGAATGGAACTCGACACGATACAAGACTTCTCTCATTTCAAGCTCTTTTCCATTTCAAAAGCACCACCAACGCAAACTTGAATCAACACTCCACGCGCTATTACGGACTATTTTTAGTACACAAAGGTGTATTTTTAGGAAAATGTTTCTAAATTTAGAGCCAGTTTCTGAAAACCCTTACCGTGCGTTTTTTAGCGCCTTCTCTTTATTTATCCAAGTTATAACCTAATTGGCTGGGGAATTTTCAGTATTCAAAAAATGTAAATAATCTCGATTATTTCGGGAAGACATCTTATAAAATCGATATCGTGTTTTCTACTTTGGAAGGCGATGGGATGGTTGGAGATAATTTCCTGTATTTACAAAGATCAATAATAGGGATAATACAAAATGTTAAATTTGCCATAAATCGATCACTAATATCAACTTTTTACAAAGGCGAAATCGCTTGGAGCGATAATATTCTGTACAGCTCAAAAATAAAACATCAAACGAAAAGATGAAAATCAGCATTTGCATAAACCAGTCAGGAGAGCAGACCTAACATA
Organism: Pocillopora verrucosa; assembly: GCF_036669915.1. Taxonomy (NCBI): domain Eukaryota; kingdom Metazoa; phylum Cnidaria; class Anthozoa; order Scleractinia; family Pocilloporidae; genus Pocillopora; species Pocillopora verrucosa. Next base: position 12,301,308 of record NC_089315.1, on the reverse strand, counting down.
TATGACATGATTTGCTTAATTGTGCAACTATGCTTTTAATCTTTTCTGTTAAAGCCTGTTCCCATTTTTACTCCAATGGAGTAAAATAAATTATCATGTCAAACTATCATTTGCCGCTCAAAAATTTTGCAAAAAAACATCAGTGTTTACAAACAGCAGTTGTTCTTCCATGCGACCTTGGCTTTGTCAAAAGCGATTAAAAATGCTCTGTTCATGTTGATAGCTTTCAGAGACGTGACGTTGCGTAGAAACACAGGCAAACAGTTAGTTGGCCGCAGAGGACTGGGGAAGACAGATGCGATAAGGCCTTTCTTACGAGTATAGTTTTTATTTCTCGCGAACGACTGCCAGCGGAGGTTTTACCGCAAATTGGAGTGGATCAATTTCTCTCGTATTTTGCCTACTATTTTTTCTTAAATTCTACGTCGAACAAGAAAAGAGGAAACATTTATTCACGGAAAGATCGATCGTTTAACATCACACAATTCGTTGAAACAGCGATAGTCAATTTTTGTGAGTTGCCGTTCATTTAAACCGCATCGGGTTTTTTCTAAAACATCAACGTCTCGGTAATTTCATCGTTATCCTGAAATAATTGCTTAGGGTTATTAGTTTAAGAGCTAGATATGCTGGATATGTCAAGAGAGACTAATACTTTGTAGTCGATCGTTATCTGAAAGTTTGGCCAAACTAAACCCATGCACCTTATACATGATCAGCTTGTTCAGCTTTGGTAAAAAATTATTATTTCATGAACTTGACGTTCCATATGGTTCATGCGTGTTGCATGTTTTCGACTGTACAATTGATGTACGGTAGAAAGAGTGGTATCCAGCCGCAAGAAACGGAATGTATAGATGAATAATAATCTGTTGACAGATCACGAGAGCTGTGGTAAAAAAAAGGAAAAATAAAGTCTTCGCACAGGTAGAGTATCTTACGTTTGCACATTTTCCTTCAAGGCTGGCTATAAGCCAATAATCAATTCAACAGTGTCTTTATTGCACATTTGATCGGTCGGTTGCGAGAATAAAAAAGTACAATTTTGGATTTCTTTTCAGCATAATAATTACAGGGTTCATAACTTCTTAATTAAACGGCATACGTGTCATAGTATATTTCAGTTTCCAAAGCGGTTAGCTTGTTATCCCTCTTCCGAGATTTCAACTACCAAGAATTAAAACCACCCTACTATTGTACCAAATTTGAAATTTACGAGACATGTGGTAACAATTTTATACTTTCTATTTGCTGTTCGGTAAATTTAAAGATGCAAACATCGGCTAAATATCATCTGAATTACTCACGGACATTTTCCTCCTGTCTCGAAAAGAATTTATGAAATTCTAAGCCTGGTGCCTCGACGGTAAATGGAAAAAAGAGAAGAATATTAATTTTTGGCTTCCATTTAATTTGTTATTACTTTCTGTGTGATTATTTTGAGATGTGATGCAACGTTAAAAAGCGTCACACCGTGTTCTCAAAGGCTATCGACATCGAAAACAATGACAATCAACAACTTTTTTACGAAGCATGTTCGCGGCAGGAGAGTATCACCCACTCACAAGATAATGCGACTCAGTTTGCCTCTAAAGATAGGAAAGTGCGATGACATTCTTTGGGCCATTTAACAAGATCTTAAGATAAAATTCAACCACAAATCGCACTTTCGTTTCATTTTCTCTCGATAGTATATATCGCTGCACCTGTCAGCAGTGCGTAATTGAATTTGGGTCCTGATTCTTAAACACCACAGGAGTTTCAACTGACGTGAATACTTTTTCTGATACTTCTCCACCACGTCGTGTTCACGTGGATTATATTACCCAAACAAACCACACGTCGGAAACTATAGATTATAAAATCTGACTACTATGCCTTCGATTCTTAAGTTATAAGGCCAATCTAATAGTTAAAACTGACTACCATGCCTTCGAGTCTAAAGTTAAAAGACTAATCTAAAAATTGAATCAGTATTCGACTATGGTTTCCAGGATGCATCAGCAATAGAGAGGATTTACTGTTTGATAAAGTTCCCTCGACCTAATCGAGGAACAATAGTAAATCTTCTGTCGGATCAAATCTTACATCAAATATTTTACAAATGTTTGATTAGTTTACAAGAAAGTTACTCTCGCTTAGCTTGAGAAATCGAAAGAGTTCTAAATATCTGAAGTTTTTCACATGTTATTAAAGCAATTTGCTTAAAATACTGAACTTCTTTTTTTCGTAATAAGGCAGCACGGACGACTTTTCCACAGAGAACTTCTTCCTTTCTTCTTGACTTTTTGGATGGTCATGATAGTGCTCAGCGAGTGTGTGTTCTTGGGAAATTCTCCTCTGTTCGTCATTAAAAATATTAATTTCCTGAAGCTCTGTATCGTCAGCTGTCATAATTCCAGACCATGGTGAATTCTTAAAAAGTAAAGAGAGAAAGTCGGCATTTAAAACTCAGAAAGATGACCATATGGAAGCTAAGCAAAATGGTTTTTCTTTTGATGGAGCAGCAACACGACTGTTTAATAAATTCCGCCACAAGGAAATTAGTGAAGCGTTGAGAAATTTACATTAGTCAGGTAACCTTTAAACAGCAACATGCCAAATAGGAAGGAAAGACTGGATAGATAAATTCAACGGGCTAAAATGAAGAAGCAATCAAGCCGGAGTGCTGGTGAGCATGCGTGTTTGTTCAACCCCCGACTCAGGTACCGCACAGAAGGAGGAGCTGGGGGCCTTGCCCCCCCTCCCCCCCAATTTGTTTTGAAAAAAAAAAGGGGGCCTGCTTAGCATCCCCCCATCCCCCTGCCTTGTTGGCTGTAGCTTATGCGTTCGTCTTTAGCCTCCCACTAAAAATTCAAGTTTGTGGCGCGGACCCTGAGTCTATCGTACATTTGAATAGGATTTACTTGGAAATGACCAGTTTTGTAACTTTCATATTACAGGTATCATTCGTCCATAGAAAACGGACCAAAACTTAAAATAGAATTAAAATATCCTTGCAGTAAACTAAACTTGATCCGAGGGAGATTAATCCGCAGAATTCTTTCACTGGAAGTTTCTAGAGCCGCCTGTGGCCTAATTATCCCTCGCAATTGAGTTATCAGTTACTTCGCCGCTCAAAATCAATACATTAACCCGCAAACAAGTGATAAGAACAGACAGTGGGTTTACTCTCGATATAATACTAAAATCTCGTAGTTTTTATACCTGGAAATGTGTGGTTCCAAGAACAGTGTATTATTGCACAGATTTTGGAAATTTCTTGATGGACGCTTCACAAGACTCTTGCAAGCTCTTAGTAAGAATGTGAACTTTCTCAGAAGAAGAAAAAAACGAGCTGCGTAACTTTTCAAGTTAACACTTACGTTCCCACTTTTTTCCTCATTCTCCACAGGAATCGGTTTTGAGCAACAAGCACTTGTATTAAGGCGTTTATCCATGAACAGCCTAGTACGCCTACGATTTCGCTGCTTTACCGCAAAGATGACCACAAACACTAAAATAGCGATCAACGCTGGTGTTTCCAAAGCGTCTTTGAGGTTGATCTCAAAGTTGAAAACGAAAGAAAACATTTTGGTTTAAATTGTAACACTTTCCTTGTAAAAATGGACACTAATCTTGAACTGTTATGTTTGATTCACGCGTTCTTGTTTCAGGCCGGCCTAGATTGTCCCTTTGTCACGAATTATCACTCTGACAAAGGACAACTGCTTATCTGAGCGTGTCGTTTATTTCCTCCCAAAATACGACAATACGATTGGCTGATTTGAAGACACCTGAAAGATAGTTGTTTGCCAAGCGGGACAAATAGTTAAGTATTAGTCGTGGAGTGCATTGTGAAAAAAAACCACCTTTCTACAGGCTGGAAACGTTTTACATTTGTTAGAAAATGTGTTTATGCCAGTGTTTGGTAAATAAAAGTCACAGTACTGGCTAAGATCTCGTTAGATTCCCCTAGTTCACGCTTAATTTTCCAGCATTATCATTAAAACTGTTTCCTACATCCCACGCATTTCACCAGCTAAGTTTAGAGCTGTCAAGCGTGATATTTTTAGCACAATATTACCGAATTTAGACCAAAATTTGACAGTTCTTGGTCAGCACTTTTTATTTTGGGCCCAATTGTTTCAGTTTAGGCGCTGATTGGTTAAAATTGGGGAAATATGTCTTTAAAATGGCAGTTTCAGATTCGAATGGTTAAGAACGAGTTATTTTGATAAGACTTAAGAACATTCACTTCAGGCGTAACAAGAATATCGGACAAAATGAACAGAGCACGCATTCAATTCACAGAGACGCATTGAACAATGTATTCCAAAGGTAGAGAGAAAGCCCGGTCGTGAAAAAGAATCAACCTGAACGTGATGGGAAAAAACAATGAGATAAATGGATTCGATTTTATAAGAACCACGCAATCGTTATTTAAATTCAAATGAAGTAAACAAGCAAATGAAACATGACACAGCCATGATGAGGACGCGTGGTCGATGCCTATTCAAGCAAATCCGATTTACTCTCATTTCCTATTTCATTAAAAATTAAATACGCAACCATAAAATGTAGGCATATCGAGGCTTTAGGGTTTAATAAAGTGTGGTATTTGGTAAGTTGCTTCGCCGCGTTCGCTTGCAAGCATTTTAATAGGGTAGAGTTTCATCACAGAATGGGAAGTTAGTAAAAGTGATGTTGTGATAGTCAAAAAGCAATTTTACGTGAACGGCGAATGAACAGAAGTAGACAGATTATTTATAACTCAAATTACAATAGCACAAACAATGATTAAAAAATAAAACCCAGGGATCTCACGGGAATAGAGACCGTAAATGTTACAGTTTGTTTTGTAAATCTATCGAACACTACTTTGGCTGTTTGACCTGTGACAGTTCAAAATGTTGTATTCCATAGCCTCCAAATTTTTACATTTCAGGTTTAAATATTGTTTCCACTTCAATATGCTTTGCCGTTAATAATTCGCACCTCGAAGAGAAATAAGTATAACCCTTCTCCCTAAACATAGAAATCATTCACAACACTTAACAAACCGCGGAAGGAAGCAAAACCCAATATAATTAATTATCAAAACATTTTGGAATTTCTCAGATTGTCAGATCTATTTTTTATATCGATATTGTACGTCTCGCAAAACTTCATTTGGCACAGCGGTAAAATAAATTACCAATTCAAATATCACATTGTCATGGAATTACGTGTTCAAAGCAAACAAGAGGGTCTAACACAAATTAAACACCCTTTGCTTATGTAATAAACGCTTATTAGCTATAGCCGTTTGGTTTTTCATTCGTCTGATACACAAAGTTTAGATCAATCATTTTTTAAAAGAGCGCTGGTTTTTATCGAGAACAATGTACTGTGTGTTTGTTAAAGAAGGGAAATAGTCCGTGGTACTTGACCTTCATTAGGAAACTGTGAGTAGCGTGGGTAGAGAGCATTTAGTGAACCCTTAAAGGATTCTTCAGAAGTCCACTTAGTCGTCTGTTTTGAGAGGAGTACCAAAGGGATGTATAAATTCAGCAATTGAGTTTATTTGGTGCAGATCAATGATGACCATAATACGATGTACACTTTCAAATTATCACAAAATTGCTTTCATTTAGTAATAAATGTTTCTGAGAAACAAAACCTCAGGTAAAAAACTTAACACTGATAAGCACAAAACAAGTACTTGCCAGTACTCTGAAAGTGTATGCAGCACCTTTGTTGATTGCAACTGAGATCATTTTAAAAGACTGCATGTGGCTACTGATATAACATAATTTTTGTAGCGTTGAAGAGGATTAGAAAAACACTTTCAGGAGCTTAGTGACCAAAGGTTGAGTGAATAAGGAGGAAGCAATCGGTTTATGCTGGATTACCCGATGAAAATTATCACAATGTGACATTTTCACAGATAGACTATTTTTAGCAAGGTTTTTTCCCTTCCGCCTTGTTCATATTAGTATCAAGCGAGGAACTGGTTGGGAAATGTTTAAACATACGGCCCTGCTGCAAAAAGATAAAATAAATTCTGGTTGCGATAATTATCATTTTCCTTTCCTTGAGGTCATTCTGGCTATGAGAATTTTATTTATTTATTTCACCCCATTTTCTCTCCCCCTCCCTCTTGTAACCCCCCTACCCTCCCCTCCAACTTATCTTTAGTACTACGACTTTAATAATTCTGGTGCTTTCGAAGACAAGTGTTTGATACGGCTGCTTGTCTCGCAGTCTATTTTTTTTTGCTTTCGTCAGCATATTTACTTACCTCGGCCTACTTATAAACAAATCGCGTAACGGTGTGTTCCATCATTTTGTTCATAAGCTGTATTAACCAATCACAGAACAAAATGTAGCTTAACGCAAACGGGTTTCCTGCGCTTGGTTTGACCATGTGCATAATCACATATTCAAGGTCTTGAATTTAAAACCCACTTCACTACGAAAAATATATGATACTGTCAAGATTACACACATAAACACAATAAGACTACAATACAACCAATACTCGGAAAACAGTCGAGTTGTTTGTGTTGAGGTAAGAATTTCAGGGATCCTTATCAGCCAGGATTCTCATACGTTGTGTTCCAGGTTTGTTCTAAAAGAAAAAAGAAAGTTCTAAAATAAATATTTTTGTTCTTCCTACAGATTAACTTAATAACTTAACTTGTATAACTTAATGAAATTCAAGCAATTAATTTAGAAACTCGGTGTACTCGTCGGGGGGAGGTTATTAAGAAGTAAAATGCCACTCAGTATTTCGCTTCTAAATGTTGCCTGTAATGCCACTACTACTAATGATTTAGAGTTTTTTTCTTAACAGGGAAGGTTCTACTGTATTTAGTTTACTTACCAAATGAAAACTCAGAGGTGTTACGAGGATGTGCGTTCTTGTATTTCTCTAAGAGCTCATGCTTTAAGAGTCCATTGAGATCCGGGTTTTCCTGCATGATATTCGTTATTTGATAACTTCAAAATATTTCTTTTACGTTCGCTGAATTTATCTCATAGATATCACTAAAAAAACTGTTACACTTATTACTCTTGATCAGGGAAATTTTGTTTTCGGTTCAAGCTCTTGTAATGTTTTCTAAAGTTGTCCATATCATCATTAAACATGCTGTAAAAAGATAAGCAGGACGTTACTCATCCGCTTGTAGGTGGAAACCGATATATCGACCCGTGTTGCTGATGTTGCGAGTTATTTACTTTACTTACTCGTGAGCGTTAATATCAACAAAAAGATAGAATTCGTACCCAAGCAAAGCCATGTAATAATCCCTCTGTATCACAAAACGTTTCATCATCTTTACTTATAGTCATCTAAAATAAATGTCTGTCATTCCCGTAAAGAAAACCAAGTACTTTTCATCAAGAGTACCTCGCATGCAGACCCAAATGTCTCTCGCCTGGGCGCCCCTTTTAAGGATGTGCACGAGGAAATAGACTTACAAAACAAGTTTACTTTGATTTAAATGTATTTCACAAACCTTATCCTGATCTCTATCATTTTCTTTCATATATTTGGCACTTCCCGAAGCATGTGGGGGTTTCAGCGCCTTCTGAGCCTGATTCAACGCCTTCACATCGATTCCCACCAAGGGCTTACGATTAACAGGCTCCAGGACTTGACGAGGCGGAAGCTCCATCTGAGAATTCACCGGAACCGAGGGCCGGGGTGCGGCAGATGACAGGCTCACCTTTTTACCAGTGAGCAGCTGTTTGTAGAAAGTCTAAACAACGTAATAAAGTTCTCTGTGAGTGTAACTCGAAAAAGAAAAAAGTTTTGTCGTTGGCAAAAAGGGAAAGGAGATTATGATATGATATGATGTGGTTTCATTTACTCTGGAAACGAGCACAAATAGTGAAAGAGCGGAGATCAATAAGGTGATTGAAATCCTCACATCTCCAGCCTAAAATAATTGGCGTCCTGTAAAGGGATAGAAAATAAATGCCTTCGATTTTCTTCGTCGAAGTGTTCGATTCTTTTAGTATCTTTGCTAGTTCGTGTCTTGAATTACATGTTGACTTAATCTTACCTTACTAAGAGCCCGCACCGAGCGGGGAGAGTTGACATCAGCCTTTGCGAACTCCATCAGGACGTGGAACATTTTGTCTTCATCCTCAATTTCCACCGGGGGATCTAATGGTAAAGACAGCGTGCCTCATTCAAATGATTTTGAACTGAGCTGCTTAGCAATAACCCTATGTGCCTTTTGGCGCCAAGCGCCAACAACTCAGCTTAACCGTGTACGAATACCTCGATAAAAGGCAGGCTGTATGCACTTCTTTGAGCAATGAGCTTTTTTTTTGCTTGCGTTCTGTAACTAACAATTTGGATACGTCTATTTTCTACGAACGATTGACTGAATTTTGCTGATGTATTCTCTTGACAAACAATTTACCTTACAGCAACGCTGACGCACTCACCATGAGATGGAGGATTTATGTAAGGGTGAGCCAACAACTGAGGGATGGTATAGCGCTCCTTGGGATTCCGGAGAAGACAGCCCTAAAAATACAAGGAAAGGCAAGCAGTCATACAGCTAAGCAGGTGTTTTTTGTTTTTTTTCCATTCTTAAGCCCCCGCCTCGCGCGTCACTCGTTCTAGCTTCAGCTCGTTGGGAAACGCTAAAAAGTGGTCCTTCTTTTGACAACTATAGACGAGGGGAATTATTTTTCATATCATAACAAATGAGTCAACAAACCTTCATGACATCAAGCAAGTTCTTGTCTTTGATTTCCGGAAACTCGATGACGTGTGAAGGATCCATGATACATTGCAACTTGATGATATGATTAGTTATGTGTTGGAAAGGAGTCCTACCATACACCATCATGTGGAGGATACAGCCTAAAGACCAAACATCGCTTGCTCGGCCGATCTAGGGAGGGACGTGAATTTAGGTCATTATAAAAAGGTTATGACAACGTCGAAGGTTGAAGCCGTGTACTGGATATCAGATCACGACAAGAGCTAAAGCCCTCAGTAACTAACAGTACATAATAAAAGGTAAGAGGTCCAGCCTGGATACGAGGCTTGAGAGGTCACCTATGACGTTTACAGCAAGCGGTTACCTGCAAAATTTGAACCTCTTACCGTCTGCTTTCAACTACGTGCATTTGTGTGCCAAAGCGAAGGTATTTGCATCAACCGTGAATAGACATTTTAACATTTGTCCACAGCTGATTTGAGAATTAAAGCAAAAGTGAGTGATTTCTAATTTTGTTTCTGCCGTTTGCCACGATAAACATCTTTGCCGACTCCCATAGCCACCCAAGCTTATCCGGGTTGGTTTTACAAGAAGGGACTGAGACTAATTACTAATTCCTCACGAATTGGGTGCTAGTCTGTTGCAGATCACCTTTCCCCCTGGCATTTTGACTGGTCTCCCTGATAGTTTTCCGGCACTCATGCTCTTGGCCCCAGTTTTTTAAAGGGTAGATAAGGATATTCACAGGATAAATCTCTAGTCAGTGGATTGCACTGTATGTTTTGTTAACACTTATCCACTGGATGGCGATTTATCCGTGGGATGGCGTTATTCGCCCTTTGAACAACCGGGCCCTGGGTTAAGAAAAGAGGTGTATAAATACAATCTCTTGCCAACGAACACGACAAAATGACTCTAGCGGCTAGCCATTTGACTACGGCGTCTCCCACCAGTAATATATACGTACACGCTGCGCGCAAAAGATGCAAATTGCAGGTGCGTCATGGCTGTAACAGGGGTCGGGGCGAGGGGACTGATATCCAGCAATCTTTACCAAACTAAGTTTGGCCAATAAAGGATTCATCATTTGCGTGAACGAAGAAGCGGGTAAGATAGGTGTACCTTTTCCTTTCGAATTCCCTTTAAGTCACCCGCTGGCGTACCAACAATTTATATCCTTACCTTCATTCTGGGTTTTGCATTTCCCGCACTGTCAAACCGAGGCGCGTGAGAGATATCTTGAAAAGCTTCTGGAGACATAAAGTTTAATGTCCCAACCTGTGTTTCAAGTTCAACACTTGTTTTATCTCCCTGAAAGAAACAAGTGAAGGCTAGGTTGGATATGAAAAGCACGTAGACTCAGGCTTTTTTGACTCAGGCATAAAACTAGGACGTCTGTCAAGAAGTCTACTTTTCGATTTCCAACAAAAACAAAGATCACGGGAAATTGTGAGTTATCTGGTCTTTTCCATTTCCTAATTTCAGAAATTTAATAGCGAGTTCTCAACCCGGGCACGCAGAAGAGCTAGGAGCTAAGAGCTTTCATTAAACTACCACCTTTAAAAACTGACGCTTCAGGGATAATATTATGAGTCTTTCTGAAAAGGACTGAGCTAAAACTCCATGATTTTCCACGAGCTTTTCACGGACCTTTCTGTATTTTTCATGACCTAAAAATTAGAAGTTGGTACTAAAGTAATGTGAAAACGATCATGACACGAGGAAGCACTTCTCTTTGTTGTTCTCAAAAATGTAATATTAAGTGATTTTTCATGACTTGACAGGCTTATAAAATGATGTGGTAGACTTCATTGACTTTTCAGGTTTGCCATGACCCTGAGAACATAACGGAAGTTTTTAGAGAGCAGGCTTTCAAATAATCAGAGACAGGACGTGGCCATTCAACTTACTTGAAGAGAATTGGCAATCCCGAAATCGATAAGTTTTAGGCGTCCTTCGACCAACAAGAAGTTGGCAGGCTTTAGGTCTCTGTGAATGATGCGTGCCTCGTGAATCACGTGAACAGCTTCCAGCATCTGTCGCCAAAATACCTGAAGCTCACTCTCGGTAATCTTTGTGCGATTCTTTCTCAAGAAGCCCGCCAAGTCAATACTTCCGCATTCCATCACCAAAATAAGGGAACTCCTTTCTTGGCTCAGTTCCCTTAAAGAATAAATAAAGAAAAGTAATCATTGGATACTCTATTCTCCTAAGATTGAGTAATTTTTTGATAATCTGCATTTTGTGACTAACGCCCTTCCCTTAAGAAGCGCACAGTAAGAGTAGGGACTGATGCAGTTGTTTGGGACTAAATGACCCTGAGCGTGAAAAGAGTACATGTATTAGCAGAAGAATATCATACTCACCAGTCAAATAATTTAATTATGTTATCATTGCCCTGCAATCTTTCCAACAATTGCACCTCGTTGATATAGCTGCGAACAATGAAATCATCGGCCTCTTCTAAATTCACGTACTTTATAGCACATATTCTTTTCCCGTCGAAAGCTTGGAAGACCTGGAAGCGTATCAATGAAAAAATGACAGATTAAAAAAGTTAAATAGTTTGAACTCAGGAGTAACAGGAGTAATGCGATTGAAAGTAAACTTGAACTTGGTGGTAGTAACTGAAGATTCAAAAACCTGAGCAGAAGTCATCATTAAGGAATTCGAAAGGTTGTCATTCGTAATTCCTAACCTTAACTTCAAAAAATCGTGGCAGTTGTCCACAATTCGCACACTCCTGCCGGTCTAAAATGCTAATATTATACACAAAAAAATCGACGATCCATTTTAAGAACAGTGGAAAAAAAGTGAATTACAAGCTTGATCCAAGTTGGAAATGAAGGCAAAAATCGGTCTCAAGGCGGCGCTTAAAGCTGCAATAAACATGTCGGAGAAAAAAAAATTATGACAAAAACTAGAAAACTTACCTTACTGGAGCCGCCTTTACCAATAGTTCCTAGTCTCTGGTACACTTTGCCTTTCACCATGATTGTTTCCTGCGAAGACTGGACAGGGACGGCTGCTGGCCTTGAGAACTGCATTTCTTGGGGGTAGCCTGAGGCATGACTAGCACCTAAGAGCTGACCAGGCATCGAGTGTAATGGGCCACTGTGATTAACTCGTGCAGTACTGTGTTGCGACAGAGAGCCACTTGTTACAGTGGATTGTGCCACTGAATTAGTACTTTGGTGACGAATGGTGACTGAGCTATTAATACCTTGGTTTGACTCAGATGACAAACCTTGCAGCGTTGGTATTTGATGAAGCATGGGCTGGTGACCTGAGTTGGACACATCTCCATGCCGCTGACTGCTGCTGTTATTCAGCATCGCTGGCTGAGGGTTTGTAGTAAATGAATGAGATCCTGCTGGCTGCTTGTTATACGGTAGGTTTTCTAGTGCTTGCGGCGCAAAAATCCCCTGTGTTTCCACTGTGTTATTCCTGAAACAATCTTCAGATTGTTCACCCAAAGTTTCTTTCTGAGATCCACAAGCAGATGGAAGGTTCGGTTCCCCACCCGTGTCTTTCTGTGAACTTGAGGACGCAGAATGAACACTGCTCCTCGCCAGATGAAATCCATGTATCTGGTTACTGGGAACTGCCTCAAGTTCACAATTCTGTTGAGGCACCTCCACAGTACAGTCCAGTTCAGTTATACCGTTCAACTCATCACCAGGTTCACTCAATGCTGGTAGGGGTCTCTTCACTCTCATTGGAAGACCAAAGTTTATTCCTAAACCTCCTCCACCGCGTCTTGCCTTAGGGCGGCGAACCGATAGATTCATACATCCTGCAAGACTGTCTGTACCTAGAATGCAAGTAAACCCTCAATTACATGAGTGAGATTTCCCCAACAAATTTTCTATTGGTAAGCTTTCCTTTGTACAATAAATTAAAGATACAAGTATTTGAAAAATTTGCAAAGGAGGGAAAGGTTGCGGAATGGTTTAAATGACTTGACAAGGAGACATGTCGAGAGAAGCATAAAGGATTTAAGGCAAAATCTACTCCAAAAACTGAAGACCTATAGATGCTGCTTACACAGGAAATCCGAGGAAATGCAAGACATTTTTATCTGTTAATCACATGCATCTTGAAACAAGATATAAATGTAACTGATAAAATTAATACATAAGTAAATATATCAGTTTTTGTCTCACGATCATTAACTATTCATTGTGAATTCTATCAATCCCAAGATCTTGGGATCAATTCTCCATGTGGTCTTCTGTACATTTCTAATAATTGTAGTCCTGAGAATTTGGTTTTGCCTCAAATATTATCCTCTACTTGATATTTTTCTTTCTTCTCAACACCTTCCTTGTGTGAAAATGTATTGATCTTGCTGGAAGAAATTCCTTTTTAGGTCAATTGTGGAAGTGAAAAAGTTAAGAAGGATTAGCTGCATGCAGTGTTGTATATCTTGTTTATTGACCTGATTTGAAGTCAGGAGTAGATTTCACAGACGGTTTCTGGGTGGACATGCTCCCATGCTGCCTGTAGGTGGATGACTGAAAAGGGATGCTGTCAGCCTCATCGCTGCTACTGCTGCTGTTACTTTTTCTGAAACTGAGAGGTTTCTTGCCACAACTCTCCAGAACACTTGGTAATTTGAATGAAATCACAGCACTGGTATTGTCAGAAACTTTTGCTGTGCCAGCATCTGTGAGCTGTGTGGAACTGCATGTTGAACTTTCATCTCCTTATAAGTTTGAGAAGAAGACAAAAAGATTAGTTTGACTACCAAACCAAACAAGATCAATTTTAGCCATATAAATACCTGGTCAATAAAACTACTTTAATATGACATGCCCAGCTCTTGTAACATTCATAACATTGAAAGTTCCTGTGGTTGCTGATCCCAATATTTATTTCTTGTTTGCTGTATTAAATGGTGTTTGAGATGTGAATAATTGCAAAATTAATAAAAAAAAAAAATGGATGAGTAAACTAACAAGCCAGCAGCCAGTACATTTCAAGAGCTATTCCAAATGCTGGTGGCCCATTTTCGGCATGGAAGAATGACATTGTGTTACTGGTACCTGTTTTTTAGAAACTAGTTACTCAAAATCATTTTTTTAAACCATGAACCAGGAGTCAAGAATCAGGAATCAGGTTTCTAAGCCAAGACCTGCTGTGCTATGATTCCTGAAATTTAACTTTTAAATATGGTTTAAAACCTTACTGTTACTTGGAACTGAGCATATTGAACAAACTTGTTTAACCTGACAACCCAACATTAGGAACAAACTTTTATGGCCTATTGGTAATTGTCAGTAGTAAATTTTTACATCAAGGCAACAAGTAGCATCAGAATCACTAAGAAAAATTGGCAGTTTGAAGGGAACTTATCATCTATCTACACTGACAATTGAAAACACAGAGGAGCATTGCAATCTACTAAATGAAGGTTTGACACAAAATTTTATACTTCATATTCTTTCTAAACCTGATATAAAATTAAACATATTTCACACAGTGATCATTAGTAATATCAATATTAGGATAGAGTGATTTATTAAAACTCTGCAAACATTAAGAACCCTTTCATTCCCAGAGTCTAAATTCAATACTTCATGCTGTCTATGTATACTTGTTTCATATAAATACCTTCAATAACACTCTTCTCTAAAAGCTACAACATAGCAATTAAACTTTACCTGTACTCAAAGGTGACATATCTACTGATGATTCACTACTCTTCTGATTGGCTCTGTAATGTGTAAAACCTGTCAGTTCCTCAGACTCCTCAAGCAGCACCTTCCTCCCTGCTACAAAGTTATCATAAGCTTTTAAAAGCAACTCCTTAGGTTCTGCACCAGAATCTTTTCCTTTCCGCAGTAGGCTTCTGCATTTGCTTCTGTTTCCTACAAAAATTGCACAAATCATCAGGATCAGGTCTGTCCTCTAAGAAGAATCACAGAGTTGCAGAGGGTTGTTGTTACAGATAGCCATTGTCAGCAGCTCTTTGAGGCTCTCATGAAGCAAAGTTTTTCAAGTTGCATAGAGAAAAACAAGTTAGACACCTCTGTCACCCAGGCTCAGCTAGAACACAATGGGGATTACAGTGATTGCTATGTGTGAGTATTTCTGACTCCTTTGGGAGTTTCCTGTGTTTTCAAAGGGAAAGGGGGTTCACCATGGTGCACAGTGTGCTCTTCATATATTCTTGAGATTGAAAAAGATAAATTTGAAATTACATATGTAGTTGGATTCAAACCTGTTAAAAGCTCAAACTGTGCCCATGCAACAAAAACAATAGCAAAGTGTTTTGCATTGTTTCGTGCCAACTGGAATGAGCTTCGAGCATCATCTTCTGATATTTTCCTGTAAGTAACATAAGAACATAACTACAGTCACAACTCTAAAAATGTGTCTGCTTTAACCTTCTTTAACCCTTTCCAACCTGACATCAGTAAACATATTCTCCATACTGTTCTCTGTACATTCTCTTGGTTCTAAGATGGAGAATTTACAAAACCATGGAGAGCTTCATTAGTTGCTGATCATTTCCTGTATTCTCATGACTTAAACCTTTATTTCAGGGGTGACATCCTGAGGAGAATTTAGAACCTTGTCACTCTTAGGGATTAAAGGGTAAAACAGCTCATAACACATGTTTTTAAGATACCAGCATTTTCTTAGGGAAGTGATGCAATGTAGTTGAATTCCTAGAAAAAAACAATTGACTGTTCTTGAGGTGGTATTAGCAGCCAATTTTTTTCCTTGAAATTGGGAAATGTTCAGCTGGTTCTTTGAAGAAACAATCATGTGATCTCTTTCCAACACTTACATTTGCAGTTTTGCAAAATTCACAAGAATACGAGCATAGGAGATGTTTTTCTTATTTTCTTCTGCTGGGATTTGACTAACAGCTCTTTCGTAGAGGTACAACAAGTGCCTACAGTTCTCATCTGTAAGATCTGCTGCCAGTCTTGATTGTCTTGGAGCCAAAAACTCTAGCCAGTCGTCAGGTCTGTTACCATTACTTTTTATTTTCTGAATAGCTGTGGTCTCAGCATCCATCATTGTAAATAGCTCTTGATTTCAGTAATGAACAGGTTAACAACAGACTGCAGCCACATCAAGACAGTTGCTAACAACAAGCTGACAAAGTAAAATAATTGATGTTACCCATCATATAGCCATAGAGTATAGGTAGTTCAATGTAAAATTTGTCATTAATTATTATTAATTATAATTATCAATTCATGGTTAGGCTATGTGAGAGCAATTCATCGTGTTAAAAAAAGGTGGCTATGTGTACAGAGTGCAATTTTCAAGCGATACTGCTAATTTCAAACCATTTTATCTGTTCTTTAAATTTGGAAGAAATACCATCACAAACTCTTAAGAAGCACATACAATGTGGGAAAAAGGTGTGAGATAAAGTGACCTATTTGACTAAGTGTGCTGAACTATGGCTGAGCAGATCTGGGATTAAGTCCTGCCTGGGTCTTTCTGTTTGTCTTCTTAGATAAAAACACTCTCTTAGTGCCTCTCTCCACCAAGGAGTACAAATGCATACCTGCACTTTGTTGGGGAAACTTGAAAAAACAATGGGAGATAACTCTGCACTGGACTGGCACACTACTCGGCAAGAAGCGGTGATACTTTGAGTTGCATCATGCTACTTAAAAATTGCTATAGGTTCCTCCTGGATGAGCCTTCTAGCAATTCGTAAACCTTTCAAGTTTTCAAATTGTACAGAATTTAAATAATTTGATCGTAGAATTCAAAAGAATTAAAGTTTCATTCTCTCCGTCTAGGTAGTAAGCTCACATGAATTCAGAAACATACCTGCATACATCATACAGTTTCTCCTGGTGCACGATGTTAGCATTTATTAATGTCCATTCGAGGAAAAGTTAGGAGGAAACCTGCCTTCCTTTTCGTTTAATAATAGAAGTATCAACGATTGTTCGAGTTGGTCATTTGTGTATGCTGGAAATATTTCACGGAGTTCTTATCCTAACAGTGAGTCAACAAACCGATACAATATCTTGCTCCTCCATAATTTTCAACAATTATTCGTCAACTTAACTTAATTCCTTCAATCTTTTTCGTTATTATTTGTACAAAATCTAAAACTGGACATATTTAGATATAAAAAAGCCTCTTTGATGAAATTTTTACCCATAAAACCGTATTTATTTCGAGAAACTTACCACTACCATGCAGACACAACCGAACCTTCACCATGTTAGTTGATGTTATTTGGGTGATTCACGTGAAGCCGTCTTCGAAAAATGCTGTCATTTGATTGGTTTGCTTAATAGAAACTCGCTAGCGATTGGTCGCTGTGAATTTGAAAGCCAAGGCGCGAGTACAGCGCAGAATTGATTGTCAGCGGTCTTGATATGTAATTAAAAACACGGCGGACGAAATGAGGTTGGAGGTGGCTTAATTGTAGCTCAAATATGCTTCATATCTGATGGGATTTCTGTGTCACAACGTCTTTTGTGTAACATGGTAACATCGAATGAATTTAGAACTAGAACTGCGGGATTGCATTTTGCCTTAAAGAGAAGGGATCTCAATGTCTCGCAGCTTAGTCGAGAAGGTCATAAGGTTGTGCGAGAGTCGTGGATTTTCAGTGGAGTCGCGCATTGAAAGTGCGCCCACTAGTCATTACAGATACCAGTTTGGACCACTTGGTACGGAGCTGAGGCGTAACTTGAGAAATGCTTGGTGGTATGATGTAGTTAGATCAAAGGGAAATGTTTATGGTTTTGAATCAGCGTGTGAACTAGGAACTGGTGGGTTAGGGGACAAAACTCATGTTGCTAATAAGGAAGAATCAACAGCTACGACTGAAGGAGAAAAGCCAAGGGGAGATGATTTTGATCCGTTAAATAACAATTTTCTTCAGTATATGACTCATTTACTCGGAATCATTCCTGGAATTGAAGTACCTTTTGGCACGGCGTGGAACAGAAAATACTTTGAAAGTCCAAACAATGATCATTATATTTTCAGGTATTTGAGTCTTAAATACTTAGAATGACTATGCTGTTTTGAGCGTCTGATTGATCTATAGTTAGATTTATCAAACTTTAAACCAAGTTTCTCTTTAAATTTGCCAAAATGCAGCTGAAACCAGCCACATGAATCTGATACACGAAGACAGTAACTAACTGACTAACCTGTCCGGCAGTTTCAATGGTTTAGAGTTACAACATTTGACAGAAAAACGACATTTTATCCAAATCCAGTTATTGGCTAGTTTGAAAGTGATGAGCAGGTTCAAATTTGTGCCCTGAGAGTTTAATTTTTGACAATATTGGGTATATTGTTCAAATAATTATAAACTAATTTTTTGGTTTCTTCGTGGTGTATGCTTAAACAATTATTCACCTCAGTGTTGGTGAAAGCGGTGAATATTTACCTCCACTTTGGTGTTTCATTGTTAATTAAAATGGCTGTTATATCTACACTGATGTTTAACCCCCGAAAGATCCAGCATTTTGTTTTTTTTTTCAGCACTTGTCATCACAAAGTTTGCTAATTAATAAATTTATGTAAATGTGTATATTTGTATACTCTTAACAAAAGATTTTCACCATAGATCACTAAACAGAAATTGTCTCTTTATTTACAGTTCTGATTTTAAAAATTTCTCTGATGTATTGATCTTTTAGAACAAAAAATAAAAACAGTTCACATGTCTTGTAAAGTATACTAGTAGCCCTTGTTGTTATGAGAATTTGGCTTACTGTGGCTCCCTACAGGGGAGTCCATCTATCCCTGATTTATTAAATACTTAACTATTGAGTACCAAGGCAATAGGAGTAGGAGAGATGAGGAATGAGTTATGGTTGTTTGAATATTCTTGAGAAAAGAGATCATTAATACTATTAATATTATTCTTTATCAATACAGGTAATACCTCTCTCCTTCTAAATAAAAGAACAGAATATCATTTTTCTTGGCACAGAATTACCTCTCTACACCCATAATGGAACAATTTGTAATGGTATTTCTTTCTATTGGTCTTTGTGCAGGTCTTTTGAGAGGGAGATCATGTGCCTTGAATTCTTTTGTGCTGAAAATAGAGTAAAAGATTGGACAAATCATTGGAAAAGACAGAGACTTGTGTGGTGGAGAAAATTTGCAAACATTCGGTCTAATTACAGTCTTTATGAAGAACAGATAGAACTAGAATCTGGCCCATACAGTAAAACTTTTATAAAGGTATCCAATCATGCTCATTTGAGGTCACATTACTCTTTTAAACTGTGATGTTCACATTTTGCACTTTTGTCTTGGACTAACAGTTCTGTTTGTGACAGAAACTTATGTGATGTTTTCTTGCCCTGTTCCAATGTAGGAAAAAGGGTGTGATAAAGATAATGATTTTGATGAAAATTTATATTTTACTTTTGTTGTAATAATTGCATGTAACATGGTCAAGAAAAGTGAAAAGTTATTGATAAGGATGTCTGTCAAGTAGAATCAAAATATACACAGGAAATGAAAGGGTCATGAGTGCATAAAATGATTTAAGGGACAGTCAGGTGATGTTTTAAAGTTTTTACTGTTGCATGAGCTACAAGCAAGTGAAATTTGGAAAATTTAAGAAGTTTTTTGGGAGGCTGTATGTTACAAAGTGCACAAGCAGCTCACCAACCTACCTATCTTACACTGCCTTGGACATCCTGTAAGGCCAAATTAATCAGAACATTTCCAGATTATAGGGCTTATATAAAGATTGAATGGTTGAAGTGCAAATGGTTGTGTATTTTTATTATTTCACGAGTGTCACTTACTACTCTCTTTTCTTCCAGTATATGTTTCCATGGGGCCAAGAATCAGTTGACTCTATTACTGTAAGATCAGACCTACACAAGTGCATTGGAACAGATGAGTTCAGAGGACTACCATTCAACAAGAAATCAATACCTCATGTCATCCAGGTCAAAACTGATCTTAATAGAGGTAACAGTCCTTGGTTTGCAATACTTCTGTGACCCTTTTCTTGCTTTTGGCTTCTCTTAGTCTCTCTTGAGTTCTTTTGCATTCCCACCCTTCCCCCAAAAAAGAAAAAAAATATATATATATTATTATATAATAATAATGATGATGATGTGAGTAGACCAAGGGCTGTCCCTCCACCACAATTGCCTTTGTGGATCCTAGATGGTAACCCTAAAACTTGCATAACATTTTTGTCCAGGAGGGAAGATTCACTCTGCAAGCAAGATCAAACACAAGTAGTGTTCTTGCTAATTGTATATGTTGTTTGTCATGTATGTGTATCAAACATTTCTATTCAGGAGAATGGATTTCATAATTTCATATTGTTGCACCACAATTTTTTCAATTTTAAGGATTTCTCGCTTCTCTGATGGACGCATATTCAGAAAAGGAAAGATCTGATTCCAGTGGCAAAGTTAGTCTCTGCACAGTTCTTCATTTGCATCCTCAGTTGGCCCCTATCAAAGTTGCTGTTCTTTCCCAATACCCTCAACATAATGAGCTCTGTGAAATAGCTCAGCAGTTGTCATCAGAGCTTCGAGAGGCGGGTGAGTTAAAAATTGTACCACAGTCGAACCTGTATTAAGCTGTCAGTTGTCAAAGTCCCGAATTTGTTTCTGCTTAGTCACTGTAGTTTTCACGTCTATTAAACAGTTACCTCTTTTAAGCGGTCTTGGTCCCTTTTATCGTCCTCCACCTGTATTGAACGGTCGCTGAAAGCGAGACCACTCTAATAAATTAGCCTATCCTGGACCAATTGAATCACGACTGGTGTCGGTGGAATCTGAAGTTAAACAAACAGTTTATTTCGGATTAGTTACGTCACAAATAGATGCGCAAAGAAGTTAATTTCCTAGTCGAGAATTTGTTTGACTTGCATTGCGACTGGATTTCGTAAAACCAAGAGTGAATTCATCTCCAGACAATCAGACTTCCCAAGGCGCGGAATAACTCTTTTGACCAAGTATCTATTGATTTTAGTTCAACATCTGGGTAAGAAGGAAGTACATCTCTAGACCACTTACAAAGCGAATTGGAGCAAAACCAATACAATCCCCGATAACTTTCGCGCCTGTTTCAACTCCAACTCGAAAAGTGCTCTACAAATGACATTGTGAAATAGGAGAATAGTAACCCAATGGTTTTTCTTCTTTTAAAGGTATTACCACACAGTGTTCCCTTCACTCCAATGCAGATGAGTGTTATGCATATCAGGATGAGATAGGGACCCCATACTGTATAACAATACTTGATACCATCCTCACAAATGGCGTTGTGGCGTTCAGAAGTAGAAACACCACTCTTCAGGAGTACGTACACATATCGGAGGCATTACTCACTGTTAAATCACACCTTGGATTGAATGAATAAATAAATAGAACCATCACGCGTTACTGTGTCAATTTGCTTGACTTAGTCGTAATTAACTCTGTTGCCTTTTTTGAGGTTACCTCAATGTTCCTAAATTTAGCGGGTACTTGATATTCCGAAACTGTCGTAAATCCCGGTGAACGTGGAATTCTTGAATGACGGAAATGCAGTATGGAAATGGACTTATTGTCGACAGAAGAAAAAATTAGAGGCGCCGATCTGCATGGCCTGTAAAGCCGAATTATACCGTAAAGCCTTGTTACACTTGAAAAAGAAAGAAAAAAAGAAAACAAAAGAAACAACGAACTGTTTGTTTGCGTTTACACGAACCGTTTAACTGTGGAGTTAAGGTTTCTAAATATGATTTTCTTCATCAATGGTTAGGAGGTAGGGCTGACTTTCCCTTCAGAAGGATGGGTTGTTGGGCGGAGTATGTAAATTCCGCATCGCTTACTTGTGTGGTTCGGTTTATTTTCCATAGACCCTTAATTTTTATGTAAATGGTTTGATAAAAGACTGGTTGTTTTTTCTTCTCGGATGGGTGTGCTGTAGAAGGATTTCCTGTAGAATGGGGGTCATTTTTGTGCAATCTTGCGCATGGGGAGGCGTCCCATTTGGTCCCATTTGACAAATAGACGTAACATTTATACGGCATTTATTTTTCCGATCGCAAAATCCCTCAAAGGCGCGCTCCAGAATAAACTCAGGCGAAGCGGGCGTCACGCTCGATGGGGTAATGAAAATGCGTGCCTTTCTCGCGCTTGAATCGCTTTCCTCGAGCGCGCCTCGATCCTCGAAAACGCAAAAAACGATGGCTATTCTGCAGAAATGGTGGTCATTGATTTCTTGTCTGAGGCTGGTGTCTCAGTTTTTTCTTTGTCTTATTTTGTAGCTTTTCTTTAATAACTCGCGAGCGCGCGACGCATTCTTTAGCGAATTCAAGGTATATGCTGCATGGTAGAACAACGAATAGTCACATTGTAAAATTTCTTCAGGTAGGCCATATTGTTGTGTCAATTTGTGAAACTGTTATGTAAGACATATCACTGTCAACTGGTACAATAGGTACATCCATCTACACTGTCTACAGTAGATACAACTATCTACACTGTCTACAGAAGGTACAACTATCTACACTGTCTACAGTAGGTACAACTATCTACACTGTCTACAGTAGGTACAACTATCTAAACTGTCTACTGTAGATACAACTTTCTACACTGTCTTCAGTAGATACAACTATCTAAACTGTCTACTGTAGATACAACTTTCTACACTGTCTTCAGTAGGTACAACTATATACACTGTCTACAGTAGGTACAGCTACCTACACTGTCAACAGAAATGTACAGTTTTCTACACTGTACAATAGGTACAACTAGCTACACTGTCTACAGTAGGTACAACTATCTACACTGTCTACAGTAGGTACAGTTATCTACACTGTCTACAGCAGGTACAACTATTTACACTGTTTACAGTAGGTACAACTATCTACACTGTCAACAGTAGGTAAATCTATCTACACTGTCAACAATAAGTACAGCCATCTTCACTGTGTGCAATAGCTACAACTATCTACACTGCCTACAGTAGGTACAGGTGTCTACACTGTCTAAAGTAGGTACAGCTATCGACGCTATCTACAATAGGTACAATTATCTTCATTGTCTTCAGTGGGTACAGCTATCTACACTGTCTACAATAGGAACAACTATCGTCACTGTCAATAGTAGGTACAACTATCTACACTGTCAACAATAGGTACAAATATCTACACTATCTACAGTAGGTACAGCTTTCTACACTGTATACAGTAGGTACAGCTGTTTAATACGTAAAGTATTCATCAAACAGCCGAATAGTCGTGAGAGAGCCCGGGCCGAAGAAATCGAAGCGAAGTTTTTCTTTTTCCCTAGCTTGCTTTGCCCAATTTTCATTCTTTTTTTTCCCATAAATTTTTGGATTTCCTTTACTGCATTGTAAATTCGGAATGACCTTTCCCGCCAAATTGAGAGGAACTCTTTGTCACGACACCTCCAAGGGAATTCGATGATGCGTTTCATTGGTCGATCGGCAGCATGTACGCATCGACAAACGCTTATAAGGTGCGGAAACTGTGAATTTCTTTGGAGGCCAGTTTACGATCAGACAACGACATCCTAGTGTCAGAGTTCAGCACTTAGATCAAGCGTCTCCGGTCAAGAATAAAGGAAACAAGTCTAATAAAGAACCGACAAAAGCGATCTACACGAGGAATATTAGCATATGTTGTAATGGCGGACGGCTTCGTTTGCTAAAGCTCTTGAATATGACTCCTCAGAATTGTATTGCACATTTTCTACTGCGCATAAAATCACGTAATCATAAAGGCGAATAAGCGCGCTTAATGTATTTTAATCCATGGAACAGGTTAAAAGGTACGATGGTCTTCAGCTCTTGATTGAGAACACTGACCTATATTTTCTATTGTACAATTTTGGTGTACAAATTATCCCTTTTAGATTGGGGAATCTTATTTGGCCTTTTTAGCTCCAGTGAATCCCTCAATAAAGAAGCTTAAGCTTAAGTAGTCCTTTCATGATAACAAAATTTATCCCTTTTCGATTGGGGAATCTTATCTGGCCTTTTTTTTGTTCTCCTATGGATCCCTCAATAAAGAAGATAGTATAATCCTTATATGATAACAAAATTTGCATTATCATTAAAAAGCTCTTTCGGTTCCTGCAAGGATAAGATGGCGTTCGAGACTTCAACTGAATTAATCTGCAATTTACTGAACTGATGGCGGTGGAACAGGGAGTTGTATGTTAATTTCATCGACTATGAGAAAGCGTTTGATAGCATTCACAGGGACAGTCTTTGGCAGATTCTGAGAGCATATGGCATTCCACAACGCATTATTGATATCATCAAATGCTTCTACTCAAATTTCACATGTTGCATCGGTCAGGGAGATCTAAGTTTTGAAGTTAAAACTGGTGTACGGCAGGTATGTGTCATGACGTCCATGCTATTCAATATTGCTATCGACTGGGTCCTTTGTCGAATAATGGAAGATCAGCGAAGAGGCATAAGATGGACCCCTTTTACTATACTCGAAGACTTCGACTTCGCAGATGATTTTGCCCTATTGTCCCACACACGACAGCACATTCAGGAAATAACAGACCGGCTCAGCATGTTCAGCAACCAGGTCGGCTTGAGAACTAGCTTGAAGAAGACGGAGGCCATGTGTGTTAATTTCCCTTCCCCAACAAAGATCAGGGTGAGAGGACAGGACATTTCATACACCAATAAGTTCACATACCTCGGAAGTGTGCTCTGTCAAGATCGGAGTACTAGTGTAGATATACAAAGTAGATTGAACAAAGCAAGAAATGCCTTTATGAGCTTAAGATCAGTGTGGAGGTCAGCAAGCTACAGCACGAAGACAAAGCTTAGAATCTATCAGAGCTGCGTATTGTCAACTCTCCTTTACAGCTCGGAATGCTGGCGAATGACAGAAAACTAGCATCCTTCCACACAGCTAACCTCAGGAAGATTCTGAGAATCTTCTGGCCTCAGAAAATATCAAACAACCAGCTACTGAGGCAAACCAAGCAGGAGGATATTCATACACTTGTCAACAGGGGAAGATGGAGGTGGATCGGTCATGTGATGCGGAAGGCCAGTAACAACATAGCCAGAATTGCAATGCACTGGACACCTGAAGGCAAACGAAGCAGAGGGCGCCCGAAAAGAACTTGGCGCAGGACAGTAGAGAAGAGACTAAGGGGGCTCAACTACAGCTGGAGCACCATTGAAAAACTGGCTAAAGATAGGCAGGGTTGGAAGGATTTCGTTGCTGCCCTATGTGCCACACAGGCATGATGGGTAGTAAGTTACTGAACTGATGGCTTAAGAGCATCACGATTAAAAAAAACGGCTCTATTCGTATCAGAGAGTAATGCCGTGCAGAAGCAAAGAGAGGAAGGGGTCGGTAGACTCCACATTTTTCTCGTAGATTATTTGTGACCAAAAATTCAAATTTCCTTTGTAAAAGTAACCGAGATACTTATGTATTTCACCATCTTCCATTTTAAAGTGGGATTGACGGAAGCGTAATTAGCATATTTATCACTGACACTTCTGATTTTCGTCCAAAATTTATCATTTCGAAATCATAATCTGTGAGAAAGAAGGTGTAAAGTTTCCAATAACTTGGACCACAAGTTAGAAGAGGGTACCTTTGCCAAAACCGCTTACCCTCTGATGACCAACAAGAAGGCCTGAAGGCTGTCAGGAGCCATAGACGGCGATAGGGAACTTGACCACTTGCTTTGGTTTACAAACACACTCAGTAATCAAGTTGAGCTACCAGAACCAGTTGTATCTGGTTAGGCCATGACAAATCGTGAAGTTGATGCTAACTAAAAACTTTACTTCACCTGAACAAAAAATATCGGCATAGCATACAAAAGCAAAATTTCAATCGTCAAGAACAACATATTTCCCGTTTATTCCATGTTTTGAACCTTGCTTCTAGTCAAGAGATGGCATTGGAGTTATTTTCTCTCTTGTTTTAAAATCATGGGGCTCTGTCCAATTTTGAATGAGTTCGTTACATACGATTTCGGACGATTACCAATATATGACATTTCGCATGATTACGGAAAGGTAGGCTGATGTGGAAGATGTGCTCCAGCACGGATCCTCAAAGACTTACCAGCCTTTTTCTTCATTTTATTCTCGACAAAGAGAACTTCACTGCAGTTTACGATCGGAAATCGACATCTTAACGTCAGAGTTCGGCACGTAGACATACTGAGAAAACATTTACCTCCTTCTAACTTTCATTGCTTATCGAAGGGTGACGAGCTTAAAATGGATAATACATAAGAAACGTCAAAGGAAGAAAAGAGGTAAAAATAATACATAAAACGGTTAAAGCAAAACGAAACCATTTCTATTTCAAGGAAAAAGAGTCTTTGCCAGCGACTTCTGAGCGACAGAAAACTCTACAGGATTTAAAATATAACTAACAATTAACAAAGTGGCCTGAGAAAGAAGACTGCTTTCAAACAGAAGAAGGGAAAAGGAAAAAAGAAGATATAAATGATGATAATAAGTAGAAAAAGTAGAAGAAAAACAGCAAAAACAAAAACGCAATTTCGCGGGGAGGAGTTCCTCGGCCCCCAAGCCGGTTTGAGAGTTACTCCTTGTCCGCAAGCTCCAAATCATACTCGGGGAGAAGTTATTCGGCCCCCAAGCCAGATTGAGAATAACTCTTATAGCGTGATTCGAACCCGCGACCTCGATGACCTAGTTGCGCGCCTACGATTGCCGCTCGACCATCTCGAAACTACATATTTATTATGTATGAATTGTCGGTGTAGTGAGTTTTGAAATACCAGGTTGGGGGGGAGGGTGAGGAACTTTGTCTTACTGAGAGTGCAATCAAGCGTTTCCGGTCAAGAATAAAGGAAACAAGTCTAACAAAGAACTGACAAAAGCGATCTACACGAGGAATGTTGTAATGGCGGACGGCTTCGTTTGCTAAAGCTCTTGAATATGACTCCTCAGAATTGTATTGCACATCTTTTACTGCGCATAAAATTACGTAATCATAAAGGCGAATAAGCGCGCTTAATGTATTTTAATCCATGGACCAGGTTAAAAGGTGCGATGGTCTTCAGCTCTTGATTGAGAACACTGAACTATATTTTCTATTGCATAATTTTGGTGTAAACTGATGGCTTAAGAGTACCATTATTTATAAAAAAAAAAAACATCTCGATCCGTATCAGAGAGTTATGCCGTACAGAAGCAGAGAGAGGAAGTGGTCGGTAGACTTCACATTTTTCTCGCAGATTATTTATGGCCAAAAATTCAAATTTCCTTTGTAAAAGTAACCGAGATACTTATGTATTTAACCATCTTCCATTTTAAGAAAAAACATAAAAAGTTTTTTTTTTTACCGTAAAAGATACTCCAATAAATATTGAGAGAAAATGGCAAAATAGGAAATAGCGGTATTGTTGTTTGATCTTTGCTAGACAGTGTAGATAGTTGTACCCACCGTAAAGAGTGTAGATAGTTGTACCCACCGTAGAGAGTGTAGATAGTTGTACCTATTGTAGACAGTGAAGATAGTTATACCTACTGTAGACAGTGTAGACAGCTGTATACACTGTAGACAGTGTGGACAGTTGTACCCACCATAGACAGTGTAGATAGTTATACCTACTGTACACGGTGTAAACAGTTGCACCTACTGTAGACAGTGTAGATAGTTATACCTATTGTACCTATACCTACTGTACTTACTGTAGTTGTACTTATTGTTGACGGTGTAGACAGCTGTACCTACTGTAGACAATGTAGATAGCTGTACCAACTGAAGACAATGTAGATAGCTGTACCTACTGTAGACAATGTAGACAGCTGTACTTACTGTAGACAATGTAGATAGTTGTACCAACTGAAGACAATGTAGATAGCTGTACCTACCGTAGACAGTGTAGATAGTTGTGCCTATTGTTTGACGGTGTAGATAGTAGTACCTGTTGTGACAGTATTGGTAATTGTACCTACCGTAGACAGTGTAGATAGTTGTCGGTACAGCTATCTACACTGTCTACAGTAGGTACTATAGACAGTGTAGATAGCTGTACCTACTGCAGACAATGCAGATAAAAGTACCTACTGTAGTTAGTCTAGACAGTTGTACTTACTGCAGGTAGTGTAGATAGTAGTACCTACTGTAGACGCCGTAGACAGTGTGGATAGGTGTACTTACTGTAGACAGTGTAGATAGTTGTACCTACTGTAGACAGTGTAGATAGTTGTATCTACTGCAGACAGTGTAGATAGTTTTACCTACTGTAGACGGTGTAGATGGATGTACCTACTGTTCTAGTTAACCCAGTGATATGTCTTGCATACAGTTCCACAAAGTGACACAACAATATAGCCTACATTGTGTTCTTAAATGACCTTGATATTAAGCTAGGTTCCACTCCCGCATGCCACTCTTAAGTTATAAGGTCTGACCTTCCAGAATGACTGTCAATTTTTTGCACACATAAAAGCTAAACTGTACAAGGCCAACAATTGTCTACACGTGCTGAGAGAATTTAGAAAAGAACGCTACAGCCAGACAGAAATTGATTATCTCTTCTATAGACAGATGCTATAAGTTGCGCTTTACATCTACGCAGTTAAATATTAGATCATTTCTGAAAAAACAAGATAAAGCGATTCTTAAAATAGTTAAGCAGCGTGATAACCACCGTCTGAAGGTTTGCTTACCGCAAGAAAAGAACAATTCAACTAACAACCTCAGACGTAAAAGCTGCCAATGGCCTAAGATAAACCCTGAACGTTATAAGAACACATTTGTTAATAGATTAATTTTTAAATACAACCTTTTATGATATTTTATGCCAGATATATTGTATCTAGTTTGATGTTTTTATTCTTTTATTCTATTGTAATTTTTGGCTGAGCCTTGAATCTTTTTATCCTGTAACATCAGATATGTATTTTTATCTAATGTTCAATAAAGACACTTAGAAACCTAGACCTATAGAAAATATAGGTCAGTGTTCTCAATCAAGAGCTGAAGACCATCCTACCTTTAAACCTGGTCCGTGGATTAAAATGCATTAAGCGCGCTTATTCGCCTATATGATTACGTGATTTTTATGCGCAGTAAAAGATGTGCAATACAATACTGAGAAATCATATTCAAGAGCTTCAGCAAACGAAGCCGTCCGCCATTACAACATATGCTAATATTCCTCGTGTAGATCGCTTTTATCAGTTCTTTGTTAGAGTTGTTTCCTTTATTCTTGACCGGAAACGCTTGATTGCACTCTCAGTAAGACAAAGTTCCTCACCCTCCCCCCCAACCTGGTATTTCAAAACTCACTACACCGACAATTCATACATATTAAATATGTAGTTTCGAGATGGTCGAGCGGCAATCGTAGGCGCGCAACGAGTGCAAGAGAGGTCATCGAGGTCGCGGGTTCGAATCACGCTATAGGAGTAACTCTCAAACTGGCTTGAGGGCCGAGGAACTCCTCCCCGCGAAATTGCGTTTTTGTTTTTCTTCTACTTTTTCTCCTTATTATCATTTTTTTTATCTTCTTTTTTCCTTTTCCCTTCTTCTGTTTCAGAACAGTTTTCTTTCTCAGGCCACGTTGTTAATTGTTAGTTATATTTGAAATCCTGTAGAGTTTTCTGTCGCTCAGAAGTCGACTGCAAAGACTATTTTTCCTTGAAATAGAAATGGTTTTGTTTTTCTTTAACCGTTTTATGTGTTATTTTTACCTCTTTTCTTCCTTTGACGTTTCTTATGTATTATCCATTTCAAGCTAGTCATCCTTCGATAAGCAATGAAAGTTAGAAGGAGGTAAAATGTTTTCTCAGTATGTCTACGTGCCGAACTCTGACGTTAAGATGTCGATGTCCGATCGTAAACTGCAGTGAAGTTCTCTTTTTCTAGAATAAAAAAAAGAAACAGGCTGGTAAGTGTTTGAGGATCCGTGCTGGAGCACATCTTCGACATCAGCCTACCTTTCCGTAATCATGTGAAATGTCATGTATCGGTAATCGTCCGAAATCGTATGTAACGAACTCATTCAAAATTGGACAGAGCCCCATGATATTAAAACAAGAGAGAAAATAACTCCAATACCATCTCTTGACTAGAAGCAAGGTTTAAAACATGGAATATAAGGAAATATGTTGTTATTGACGTTTGAAATTTTGCTTTTGTATGCTATGCCGATATTGTTCAGTTTGTTCAGGTAAAGTAAAGTTTTTAGCTAGCATCAACTTCACGATTTGTCATGGCCTAACCAGATGCAACTGGTTCTAGTAGCTCAACTTGATTACTGAGTGTGTTTGTAAGCTAAATCAAGTGGTCAAGTTCCCTATCGCCGTCTATGGCTCCTGACAGCCTTCAGGCCTTCCTGTTGGTCACTAGAGGGGAAGAGGTTTTGGTAAAGGTACCGTCTTCTAACTTGTGGTCTAAGTTATTGGAATGTTTACACCTCCTTTCTCACAGATTATGATTTGGTAATGATAAATTTCGGACGACAATCAGAAGTGTCAGTGATAAATATTCTGATTACTCTTGAGTCAATCCCGCTTTAAAATGGAAGATGGTGATATACATAAGTATCTCGGTTACTTTTACAAAGGAAATTTGAATTTTTGGTCACAAATAATCTACGAGAAAAATGTGGAGTCTACCGACCACTTCCTCTCTTTGCTTCTGCACGGCATAACTCTCTGATACGAAAAGAGCCGTTTTTTTAATCATGATACTCTTAAGCCATCAGTTCAGTAAGTTGCAGATTTATTCGGTTGAAGTCTCGAACGCCATTTTATCCTTGCAGGAACTGAAAGAGCTTTTTAATGATAATGCATATTTTGTTATCATAAAAGGACTACTATCTTCTTTATTGAGGGATTCACTGGAGCCAAAAAGACTGAATAAGATTCCCCAATCTAAAAGGGATAATTTGTACACCAAATTATGCAATAGAAAATATAGGTCAGTGTTCTCAATCAAGAGCTTAAGACCATTGTACCTTTTAACCTGGTCCATGGATTAAAATACATTAAGCGCGCTTATTCGCCTTTATGATTACGTGATTTTATGCGCAGTAAAAGATGTGCAATACAATACTGAGGAATCATATTCAAGAGCTTCAGCAAACGAAGCCGTCCGCCATTGCAACATATGCTAATATTCCTCGTGTAGATCGCTTTTATCAGTTCTTTGTTAGACTTGTTTCCTTTATTCTTGACCGGAAACGCTTGATTACACTCTCAGTAAGACAAAGTTCCTCACCCTCCCCCCCAACCTGGTATTTCAAAACTCACTACACCGACAATTCATACATATTAAATATGTAGTTTCGAGATGGTCGAGCGGCAATCGTAGGCGCGCAACGAGTGCAAGAGAGGTCATCGAGGTCGCGGGTTCGAATCACGCTATAGGAGTTATTCTCAATCTGGCTTGGGGGCCGAATAACTTCTCCCCGAGTATGATTTGGAGCTTGCAGACAAGGAGTAACTCTCAAACTGGCTTGGGGGCCGAGGAACTCCTCCCCGCGAAATTGCGTTTTTGTTTTTGCTGTTTTTCTTCTACTTTTTCTCCTTGTTATCATCATTTTTATCTTCTTGTTTCCTTTTCCCTTCTTCTGTTTCAGAGCAGTTTTCTTTCTCGGGCCACTTTGTTAATTGTTAGTTGTATTTGAAATCTTGTAGAGTTTTCTGTTACTCAGAAGTCGCCGGCAAAGACTCTTTTTCCTTGAAATAGAAATGGTTTTGTTTTTCTTTAACCGTTTTATGTGTTATTTTTACCTCTTTTCTTCCTTTGACGTTTCTTATGTATTATCCATTTCAAGCTAGTCATCCTTCGATAAGCAATGAAAGTTAGAAGGAGGTAAATGTTTTCTCAGTATGTCTACCTGCTGAACTCTGACGTTGGGATGTCGTTGTCTGATCGTAAACTGGCCTCCAAACGCATCATCGAATTCCCTTGGAGGTGTCGTGACAAAGAGTTCCTCTCAATTTGGCGGGAAAGGTCATTCCGAATTTACAATGCAGTAAAGGAAATCCAAAAATTTATGAGAAAAAGAAGAAAGAAAATTGGGAAAAGCAAGCTAAGGAAAAAGAAAACCCTAGCTTCGATTTCTTCGGCCCGGGCTCTCTCACGACTATTCGGCTGTTTGATGAATACTTTACGTATTAAACCCTATGCAAAATGTGCCAAAAATTCCCTTTTGTTATGTAATGGAAGACTCGATGCAAACAAAATGTGCAAATCGAGAGGCCTTTCCGATTGTGACAAATACCAAAACCGTAGAAGATAAATGCTCAGAAACAAAAAAAGAAAAAGGAAAGATAACAATGGTGATGAGTGGGGTAAAAATAGAAAAGTCAGCAAAAACGCATTTTTCTGTGAACGTATTTTATTAAAGCTTTACCGAATGTAGAAAGTGTGGATAGTTTTACCTATTGTAGACAGTGTAGATAGTTTTACCTATTGTAGACAGTGCAGATAGCTGTAGCTACTGTAGACAGTGTAGACAGCTGCATCCACTGTAGACAGTGTGGATAGTTGTACCTATTGTACACAGTGTAGAAAGCTGTACCTACTGTAGACAGCGTAGAAAGCTGTACCTACTGTAGACAGTGTAGATATTTGTACCTATTGATGACAGTGTAGATAGTTGTACCTATTATTGACAGTGAAGATAGTTGTTCCTATTGTGGACAGTGTAGATAGTTGTATCTGCTGTAGACAGTGTAGATAGTTGTACCTACTGTAGACAGTGTAGATAGTTGTATCTACTGTAGACAGTGTAGATAGTTTTACCTACTGTAGACAGTGTAGATGGACGTACCTACTATTCTAGTTAACACAGTGATATGTCTTACATAACAGTTCCACAAAGTGACACAACAATATAGCCTACATGACGAAATTTTACTAAGTGACCCCATGTTGTTCTACAATTCAGTATGTCCCTAATTCAATGATAATTCATTGATGTTGCATGAAGCAAATTTCCCTTTTCATACCTCCGCAGATGCTCGCGGGCGCGACATTGAACCAAGATGGCTGCCGAGAAGTGTGCGAAGATTGTGCAGAGACTCTCAAATACGTCGGGCGAAGAGTTAATGATAACTTTACAAGATCTTAGTGCCCTTCTTAACAGCTCATCTTTTGGTACTCGTGAGATAGCGCCTCATATCCCAGCTCGTTCGTTGTTTGGCTGTTTCAGTACAACCAACGAAGAGCAAATTTCACTGTGCAAAGGGATATTGAACAAATTGCTATCTGTAGAGAAGGCAGACGCAATTATAACTCAGTACCACGATTTCGTCATCGAAGGTTTGAATCATCCACAGTTTGAGGTCCGTGAGTTTTGCTTGGGTGAGCTGGAAAGATGCTCTGCAACTGTTAACGGCCTTCTCGCTATTTTGGACAATGTGGATATCCTGGTTTACACCACTCGTGCGCTGAGCAACGAGAGCCTTGCTTGCGTCAAGTTGGCCTCAAATACGCTTATCAACACTGCAAAACATGAATCCGGTCTGGAGATTCTGTTTGAACATCAGATTCAGAGTGAAATCGAGGAGCTTCTAACGAAAAAAGATGTTATCCGGTTCAGAGTGTATGAGCTTTTTGTGGCTATCCAACGTCTCTCCAAAAAAGCGTTTGAATTATGCAGAAAATCAGGTGTTTTGGAGAAATTGGCAAAAGAACTTGATGGAGATGATATTTTGCTCAGATTGAACAGCATTGAGCTTTTGACGCAACTTGCAGATTCAGGAACAAATGGGCTCATGTTTGTTGAAGAAAGTGGCATAGCAAATAAGCTGAACAATTTATTGATTACTGCTGAAGTAGATCCACTGATCTCTCTGATGTTACCAAGTAAGATTTTATTTTTAGTATAGACAGTTCAAACACAGAAAGTCAATTAAAATGATTTAAATGTTCAGAATTTATAGAAGGGTAAGCTTCTAAAGAAACTGTAGGGTAGTGTCAGTAGACAGTAGTACTGGATAATCTGGTTTTATCAAATGAGTTCATAATGTAAACACTCGAACTGTCAGCTTTAGAATCTCTTCACAGTGGTCAATATTCAATAAACACAATCTGAACTAAGTTGATAAAACCAAAATATCTTCTTCATAGTTTTTGAAATAATGATGCAGAAATTCCAACCCTTCTGATTTGATTGGTAGTCTCCCAATTTGATGTGTTGCCCCTCTCCTGATTTATCATAAAATTCTTATAACAAAGAAAAAATTGCTTCTCTTATAAGTATCTTTTGCAATCTGAGAGTAAAATGTTATGTAACATACTTTCCTATACAATTTTTTGTTTGCAGATGGCTTAGGCATAAATTAAATAAAATATACTCCCTATTTCCCCTCAAAAGGGGTTGGAATATCTGTGAATAATAATGATACCAACAACAATAATGATACTTTCTGTTCTTATATATTGCTGCCTCCAATATAATTGCCCAAATAGTACTTAACAAATATTCAATAACATTAAAAATGATGGTAAGAATGCTAGGAAAGGGCAATGTTGAATCTTCAAAGTGATCAGCTAAAAAACTGGAAGTCACATTTAGAGAATTAAATGTCTAAACAAGCATTTTCACAGCTCGGTATAGGCTGCCCCTTTTGCTGTCTAAGTTTAGAGGCAAATTGTCATCAGGTAAAGGTCCTAAGATCTCATTGGTGATTCTCCTTATTGTCAGCCATACAATTCATATGATATCATTTCTGAGAATTTGCTGTTGGATCAACCATCAATCCAGTATCAATCCCCTAATTTACATTTTTCTTTCTTCTTATCACTTGTCTGCTTGATATTGCCATATATTGTAGGAAGAAATTCTGTCTTGGTCACTCGTGTAATACATTTTCTTGATCTTGAAATCTTACAGGTATTATCAGATTCTTTGGTTATCTGGCTCAGTCCAGACCAGCAGAAGTGATTCAGCAGTATCCAGCCTTTTTGGAAAATGTCATCTCCTTCCTAACAGCTGCAGATCCATCTCTTAAACTGATTGCCATAGAAACAGTTGGTGCTGTGTCACATTCAGAAGCAGGTCTGCAAGTAGTATTTGATGACAAGAGCCGCATTCATGAGATCATGAAAGTCTTGTGCACAAACATCACTTCCTCCCAAGCTGATGTGAAGGCTCGTTCCTTGGAAACTCTGGCCTTGATTTTTCACACCACTCAAGTTCCTTCTGAGGATTTGTCAGTTTTGACAAGATTGCTCTTTATTGCTATGACATCTAATCCACTTCAGGAACTGATGGAAATTTCCAAACAACCTTTTCAAGATGTTCACTATGCTGTGTTGAAAGTGTTTAGAAGTCTTGCCAAATACCGATGGGCACAAGAAAACATGACCACTTGCCCAGGTAAAAACAAAGAAGACTGAGATTATTAAATAAATAGTATCTTGTAATCATAAAGCTGGAAACCTATTCTGGACACAAACTTTGGTTTAGAACAGAAATAGATGATGAGATGAGTGTGCTTATCCTGCTACATATGCTTGCACAACAAGGTGAAACTCTTTGCATGTCCCTACTCGTGAAGCGTGGATGTGCATCATCTGAAATGTGAATCCTAATGAAAATATCACAAAGCATATGATGGACTGCAGACAGTTTGCAGTGTCTTATAAAAAAAAAAAAAACCTCTTTGAAGACATTCTTCCACCAAACCACAGAAATCACAGCTCCACTGAGGCCTATTGTTCCAAGGACAGTGTTCAGAGTACCCTCTTGGAGATGGTAACTTAAATAAGTTAAGATAGTTTAGGTTAACAATTTCCATCTCACCTTGAGAGAGCTTGCACCCAAACCTGCCTATTCATGGTAAGTTGTGGATAAATTAATAATGAGGACTGAATGACTATTTGTCCCCCCCAAAGTGGCCTAAAACTTTAGGGCTTATAATATATATTTTTTTCTTGCAGGTTTCCTTGAATACCTTTTAGACAGGAAGACAGAAACAGACAAGACTGGCAAGGAACTTAAGTATGAGTTTATAGCAGAACTTGTTCATTCTCCATTCTCTAAGGAAGTGTTTGACAAGCCCATTCATTTACGACTGCGGGAATATGAACGTGAGGGGCCATTCTATGTTCGAGCCGAGGCAGCTGTAGCATTTGAAGGAGCAGACTGAAACTACTTTGCTGTGGTTGTAGTTCATGTTTGGTCACCGTAATTGTACTGTAATCTGCAAAAATTAGTTACATTTGGATCAAGTTAGTTCAAATTATTCCAACCATAACACTAAGGGTTTTTCTTAAAGAGTGTTAGAAGGTGTTTTAGATTGTGCCAGTCATAAAGTAATGCTAGTAATTCGAGTTCTCCTGTCTTTTCCATTCTGATGTATGGAAGGAACTTTGGCAAAGAAAACTTTGACCTCTCATGTATTTTAAACCCAAAAAAGGCTATTGCCTAGATTATTTGGGTAAAGGATGCGAAGGAATTCTTTTAAATGAATAAAAACGAATTGTAGCCCAAACAAAGTAGCCTGTGTACATCTAAGTCCTTTATTGGACGAGGAGAGTAAATTTGCACATGGTATAGTGTCTGCATCAAAGTGGGGAAAAGCTTACCAAGCGTTTCAAAGTAGAAATTAGAGATCTTTATTAGTTTTGATAAAAATACACTTTTATTATTTCAACTTAATGTTGGTTAAAAGGGAACTTTGTAATTTCTGATTTCATTAATTGAAAAATGTTTCATGGCTTTCTAACAACCGATGAAGATTTTCCCGTTAACTTGAAGAATGTAGAATTTATATTGCAGCTCATAGCATTGAGAACACACTTTAAAAACTTTCCCATGCTTTGCCTATAAATTACTTGTTTTGTGTGAATACATTACATTGATAGTTTTTGCTCATTTCTCAATTAATAAAAATCAGAACAACCAGCTTAACCGTGTAGCTAGTGTTTCCCTTTTGTTTCTCCAAGGAAGGAAGGAGTGAAGTTACGAAAAGAAACCTGAGATAGCCTACCCTTATTCTAATCTTTTTGGAGCTTGGTGTACACGAGTATACAAAAATATATTGATATAGTCTATTTGAACTTGTCCCAGTAAGCTATACTACACCTATGCCCCCTAATCAGTTAGTCTTAGTCATAACTTGTTTACAAGGAGCTATCATTAAATTGTATCTGCGCTTAAGGGCTCTCAATTATTGCTTCTTTGAAAAGGCTTACGGTTTTGAGATCGAATAACATAAAAGAATCTTTGGTTGAATTTGCACAGTTTACCTAGTAGGGCGAGTTACATTCGAGTTTCAGTTCTTGTCCAGAAATGTCCAGTTCTTCTGTTCTTGACCACAAAATGGACCAATTGGGTCATCACACACTTTGTTTACGAATCGTGGGATGCATTCTTAACATATAGAAGACGACTCAAAAACAAGTTCTGGAGTAATAGAGCTGTAGAAAGGCGTGAAAAGTTTCGTCTTATATTATATTTCTTACAGCTTAGCTGCAGTTGAACTGATCGCAGAAAATAACGCTTGAAAATATCAATTTAGGATTGTTGTGCCTCCGAGTCCTACCACTACGTTCTGGACGCTATTACCAACTGAGCCATAAAGCCACAATTTTAGGATAGAACTTTACTTTCTGTAATTACCTTCACTGCAAGTTCTCGGTAACATCCAATTCGACATTCATCATCGAAATTCACAAGTTAAACATAAGTTACTTCATACATTATCATGATGTAGTTGACTTGATTAATCGTTGTCTCACGGCATGATGTGGAATACTTTGGTGTCTTTGCTGTTCTTTCTGTGCTTTTCACATACCCAAATGACGCCAAACCCTTCGCGATATTCCTGTCGCAACCCACCGAAGTTGTCTTTGGTTCCTAGCTTTAACAGAACTTCTCGCAAGTATTCATAATGTTCACCACCCAGTTGATAGCCGCGGAATGCACCTGATACGCCAGTTAGCCCTTTGGGTTGCGGAATGGAACCCGATGATTCCTCAACAGCCTTGAGAAAACCGTCCATCTGTGTGTAAGATAAGTAACGGAGGCTTTTGGATTTTGGTATATTAGAACACATTTCTTTAAACGTCGTAAAAATACAACATAGAAAAACATCACAACGAACAAATAATCACACCAACTGAAGCGGAGAAAACGCGAGTAACGAGTAACGTTTGCTTAACGAGGTATATATGTGATGAAGAAGTTTCGTAGATGTCGTTGATTTTAAAAGTCAATGCATATCACAAACCTCTTTGAAGACATTCTTCCATCGAACTCCAGAAAGCACAGCTCCACCAAGGCCTATTGTGCCCAGGACAGTGTTCAGAGTTTCTTCCGCATCAAAGAGGGTTGCAGCGATGCTCGCCACAGAGGAAATGTTGATGAGAAGCTGAAAAGAGGAAAATATTGGCGAACTATGGTTAACGTTGAAAAAGAGACAAGAGTGAATTTAGAATTCCACGAATTAACGCTATAACACTCCGAATCAATTCGTGTCGATGTTGCCCACAAACGGTCTGCAAGAAACTTACCTGCAAAGAAAAGCGCAAAAAATTAACGCTTTTCTTGATGAGATCAGCAGCTACCATACTCTCTAGTCTGTATCCTTCATGCTTGCTGGAGTCCAGAAAGTGTACCCCACTACCGTCTCCGTTTCCTTCACAAAGCAGAAACAACCGGTATTTTGGCTGACCAAAGGTTAGAAGCCTTTTTATCGCGTTCAATTTCAAAACAGAGGAGCGATTCCGGAATTCTGGCAGAAGGCAAATGGTTCGTGGAACATCGTACTACGGAAAGTGACACAGACATGTCAGAAAACGAGAAAGAGAAAAGTGTTGATATGTCAAGTTCGTGCCACATTCAAATTAAACAAACCGCCACAGAAACTGTCGAGGCCGAGAGTAGTAATATGGTTATTTCATATTTTGGGCGCAAACGAAATCAAGTGTGGAGACAACAGCAGCTCTGTTTTCAAAAAAATGCAGATTAACATCACAATTCAAAATCTGAAACACCTCCACGACACCAGCAAGCTCTAATAGGGAGCATGAATTACAGAGAGATAAGATTGGAATTCCTTAGCCTGGGAACACAGTCAAATTGTCTATAAAATATACTTACATGAAAGTACCAAGTCTTTTGTCTATTAACCCTGCTAAAATGGTTATGATTCTTTGATTACCCGCTTCCCTCCTAGTTACTTTCCTCCTCAGTTCTAATGGGCAAAAGCCTTATGTTCGTACTTTTCTCTTCGGCAATTCAAGACGAAGATTGATCACCAGTGCTAAACGCTATTCTTACATTTTTCATGTCCATGAAGACTTTTGTCAAGTCGTTAATCCTTTCTCTGATCTCTCTCAGCAGTTTTGCTTCATGTTTGTCAACGCGATCACCAAGGTACTTCATCAGGGGACGCGTCAGAGTGTTAGGATCATCAAGCCTACGGTACGGGTCACCTGCTTTGTTAAAGACAAGGCAAAGTTGATGAGTGAAAAACTCAGTACGAGTTTGAGTGTTTAATGATTTGATTTTGGCGTCTTTCTTCTCCATCCGTAATGAACTTTGCAAGTTGAACCAAGTTTTATTTCTTTCCAACACAACAACGATCCATAATTCAATTTGTTCACTTTTCGCCCTTGAAACATGCACAAAAACAAGGTCCAAGGCCATCCTCAACAGGCCAACAGTATCCTTTATATGTTTTTTTCTTGAAATCTACAGGAAAAAGACCCCTATGCTTTAAGTTGTGGGCGTGCTTATGATTCAAATTTCAGCTCTGGAGGTCACGCAAGACTAGTAAACTCACACAGGTCAGGGTAAGTGAGTATTGGTCTCTAAGTTTCTACCTACCGGTTCCATTAAAAGAATGCCATTCCAAAACTGGAATCAATTGCGTATCTTTGAATCCATTTAACATGTCACTGATGTTAGATTTTTTGTCATAACATCTTTCACAATGACACCTGTCCACGCCACGTGCTGTTGCCTCTTGTAGAAAGGACAAATCAAAATAATGTTGCTGACAGGCATTACAAGACACCTTGATCTCACAAAAGCCAGGTAAATTCGCAAGGCTTGTTTTCAGGAAACGTACTGTTGCTTCTGCACCTGCCCTGCAGACATCTTGGCTGTGTGCCCGCACTGTCACTCTTACCTCCATGACAGTTTTGTTGACAAAACAAGGCCCGCAGTCAATACGACAGTCATACTGATCGTCCCCGTAGATAACCAGAGAATATTTCCCCACAATCACTTGACTATATTCTTGCAGAATGTTTGCAACGAGGTCATGGAAATTGGAATAGACAAGATAAGGCGGCACCTTAAACACCAAATGTCTGTAGATGGTGTATTTGGACTCCTCTACCGGAGGCCAATTCTTTTCTGTGATAGATTTTGAAGTCAGGTACGGAATAATGTAAACTGCACCTCCATCTCTTGTCTCAACAGCCACTCGCTTTTCAATCAAAAAGTTGACAATGTGTTGTTTTGTCGAGTCTGGGGAATTAAAACAGATAAAAAAGACGTTCATGAGAACCCCAAGGAGTTACAAGAACACTTAAAATATCTCTAGAGACAACTTTGTACTATAGAAATACTAATTCTGGGAGTGTCTGGTGCCTCGAAAAAGGCTTTATGCTTATTAACATAAATAGTTAATTCCTCCTCCCACGCCCATATTGCAAAGTGCGACTTGTGAAGTTAAAATAGAAAGTATTCCTTGGGAACGGAGATCAAGAAAAGTGGTAAAGATTTTAGATAAGTTTTGTGGAAAAGAGGCCTGGGTCTAGTCCAGCAAGTGAAGTAGTCATGCATAAGGGCGATTTTGAATTTTCGCGGGACTCATGCTTTGATCTTCACATTCCTCCACGGTGTAAATTGAGCACTCCCAAAAACCCATCATTTAGGGGTCTATATAAAGTGATCTCACTGATAACGGAAAATTTTCGATACTTTAACAGTACCTAAGGCTTCCCTGCTTAGGCTCCCGAAGTGACTGGGCCTCACTAGTTCGGTGAGCTGCCTTTCAAGCCAATGGGGTCGGAGAACTAAGAAAACCGAATCTGCTCCAATTAAGATACCCAATCCTGTGCACTCAAGGTAGTTGGCAGCTTTTCTGTATAGATGATCCCCCTGGATGCCACACTCACTGGCTAGACTCTTAAAAGTAGAATAATCAAGATGCTCAATTCCTTTCCTCTTCATCTCAAGGGCTTTTGAAGCCAAAATTTCTAATCTGTACCAGACGGGACTTTGGTGGCAGTTTGATTCACTTAGTACCAACAGTAATTCCTCTAACAGCTCGCTTGGTTCTGAAGCAAAGGTGGTCCCAACGAGAATGGATCCCTTTACCTTTGGATTAACTTTCTGGAATGGCGTTAAGTCGATGTCATTGGCATGTGTAGTACTGACATTTATAGCCAAAAGGATTACATCGGCGGAAGATGCATGTTCTGACAGTAGGTGCAACCAGAAGTTGAGGTTCTCCTCAGGCAGGTTTCCGTTGCAGGCGTCCCATACGTAGACGTAAATTCCACTGTCAGTCATCGAAGTCATCATAAATACTTCTTGT
Organism: Pocillopora verrucosa; assembly: GCF_036669915.1. NCBI lineage: Eukaryota > Metazoa > Cnidaria > Anthozoa > Scleractinia > Pocilloporidae > Pocillopora > Pocillopora verrucosa. The sequence continues at coordinate 12,260,101 of NC_089315.1, read as the reverse complement.
GTCAATAAATCTGTGTTGATGGCTGGAACCCCCGTCAATTGAATCCATGATTCATATGGGCCAATGGCTTTCTGAAGGACCCCACCAACTTCTCTCATACACTCAGTGTCTGAACTAATCAGCGACAGTTTAATTCTCTTCGACGAAACGCTTTTTTCTGTTGTGACTTTAAACGGACTCCCAAGGAGATTCTTTCCATTTCTTGTTATAGAGACCTTGAAAGATCCTTCAGAATAGAAAACCATGGAAGCAACGTACACCCCATCCGCACTAAGTGACTGCTTTATCTTTCCCTTGGAATGAACACGTCTTAGGGGGTCTTGGTAGTTAATTATCTCGGCTCGAAATTCCTGTGCAAGGAGAGGAGAAAAATGGCAAAGATGAGAATAATGAACAAGCAATTGTTGGCAGCCTTTTGCATTAACGTATATTACCATGCAAGTACTGCCGTGTGAGCTTTTATATCTTTTGGAAATTTCCACTTCAAACAATCTGCCAACCACAGCAAGGTGATTGTCTGCGATTCCAACGTCGCCAATGATTTCCAATTTGTACCCGGCAGGAGAAGATCTGCACTGCGTCTCCTTCAGCAGCTTTGGAATGTCCATGGCTTGCGCTGAGGCAGTGACACTCAGGAGCTTTTTCCTTGTTTTTTCCCCCTTTGGTAAATCTAGCTGACCCCAGAAATAAACCTGAAAGAAAGATTCAACATTGTAAATGATGCAAGCATTTATTAAATTTGATGCAAAGGCCGTGTAAGCAACTTGCCACATTATTGGAGGTTCTGCCGGATATCCTATGATCCGTCAACAATGGTAATAGAATACTAGTATTAATAAAGAAAATTTGTACACCAGTTTAATAGCTAGAACATGCAACCGTCAATAAACTTTTTGTCACGTAACCTACGCCAGCTAGGTGAAATCTATGCGAACTCGTCCGGGGTCTATCTTTGCCACGAGATGACCATAACGTACACAGAAAAGGCGACTGAAAATACAGGTTATTCGTAGCCTGTAACAAAGTGGGAAATGTAAAGTTTGGAATAAAAAACAGAGACAAACCTTGCCATTTTCTGTGAGAACAGATGTGCTCGCCCATCCACAACATATAGCTTGAACCCTGTCAAACTCTGTTATTGGAACAAACTGAAAAGTCCGGGAGGATTGGAATGTACCACTTCCCAGCTGGCCTGAATTATTCTCTCCAGACGTGAAGAGAGTTCCTCTGTCGGATAAGGCAGCTAGGTGGTCCGCACCACAAGCGATTTGTACAATTATTTCACAGTTCAATTCCTTATGCCACACAACATCCCTGCCTGCCATCGGCGACCAACTGTACACATCTCCAATGGTAGTGCAAAATAGAAATGTGTTGAGACTTGCTTCCACTGCCATTATAGTGTCACCATGAAAAGGGACGGTAGTGAAATCAACTTCCGGTGATCTATCAGCTTCTGACTCTTTCAACTGGGAGAAAAGGGAACGTATGAGGTCTTCAGGAACTGTATTTTCTTGAGGTTCAAGAGAAAAATGTTGCAACAACCACCTCCAGACGTCGACATAATACACTTTTCCTTGCCTATCCATGCTGACCAGAACTGAGCCCACCGCGCGAAGAGTGGTCAAGTCGATCGTGTTGCATTGAATCTGTAGTATGCAATCATGCATGGCCTGGCAATCAAACTTGGAAGAGATTCCTGCGCAAAATATCAGATTACCGGTGCCATTCAGCGCTACTACCAGCTCGATAAAGGATTTTTCACATGGCACATAACACGTGGTGACATCTCTGATGCTTACCGCCTCATCAGCGGCAGCAGGGTCAGAGGCGGCTTCATTATTCACATCAAAAGGTATTGGATCTTTCAACTTAGCCCCATATTGGCATTTTCCCCATATCATTACATCTCCACCAGTGGTTCGAACCATGGTGTAGTCTTCACTACAGCACAGTTCTTCCGCTCTAACGAGAGAAACCAACAGTTGTCAGTAAATCAATGGAAATGAGGGTGGATTAGTGCGGAAGAAGATATTTCCTGAGCAACGATAGTTAAAGAAGGGTAATTTAGTATTATCAACTGATTTGATAACGTAAACTGGCCACAGACCATAAAGAGTTACAAAGGTGCCGTTTCGAGCGTTAGCCCTTCGTCAGAGTGAACGACGAAGGGCTAACGCTCGAAACGTCAGCCTTTAAACTCTTCACGGTGGCCAATTTACGTTATCAACTCAGTTGGTAATACTAAATTACCCTGTTATACTCTCCCACTGCAGCAGCATCACAGTTTCTTTAGAAACTTACCCTCTTATTCGATAGTTAAAGCAGCCCACCAAGGCATATCTCATAACGAAATATACAGTGTGGGTTCTATATATTTGCTTTAGCTTCTATTTAACGGCAAAAGTAAGTGATACCGAACGTATCAAGAAAAGCTGATCAAATTCAAAGACAATGCCCTTTGTTTAGTATCTCAAATATCCATAAAAGGATATCTTGAAACAATAGCTTTAGAGCCAAACAATGGCTTATTAATTCAAGAGGGAAATTCAATCTCGCTGCCATTACAATAGCGAAATTCACGAGGTAAATTCAAACATAGCCGATTACTGCACGAGCGCGAAATTTGATTATTTAGCGAAAGCGCGTTTATGTCAAATCTTACCCTGGGGAGGAGTAGGGAGTTACTTTTTGTTCAAGGTCACTTGCTACTTAGGGAGGGTCGGTCAAGACACAGAAATGTCGCAACTGAGAGACTGACAAAGAGTGAGAGTGAAAGGAATAACTGAGCCTCATCTACAAAATTTTGAAGTAGAATATTTGCTCCAAACATATAAAACCTAAAGTAATCTGGAACTTTTCATCTGATTGAAATTTCTTGTATTTGACTACTTTCTTAGCGGCTAAGGATTTTACGTGGGGAGTGAAAATAATAGAGATTTGTACAGTTTCAAGTTGATGTTATTAAAAAAATTATTTTCATCTCTCGTCTTTTATATCTGACAGTTCTGCTATCTATCTAGGTAATGAAGCCTAACATCACGCAACAAAGAGTCGCAGTTAACAAAAACAATGTGCTTGACTGTTACAGCAAACTGTGAATCTTTTTCATCATATTTTAGTGAAACGCAAAGTACTTATCAACAACGCTTGAGCCAACTATTACAAACCTCATTTCGTCTCCTGACACATTCTTTCCAAGGGACACCTTTCGTGGGACATCGCTACATTCAGAGACAGTAAAGTAACCCAGCTGTCCAAAGGCATTGTTTCCACAAGTGTACACTTCTCCGTCAACGGTTAAAAACCCAGAGTGTTTCCTCCCAGCTGATACTTGCTTTACAAATTTACTATTGTCATAAAGTTCACCAATCAATTTAGGGGCAGAAAGGCATCGGCGATGACCCAGGCCTAGCTGACCATCGGAACCTAGTCCCCATGCATACCCGATACCGGTGTAGTATATTCCGTTCGCCAAGCAAACAGTGTGAAAAGTGCCACACACCACCGACTTCACAGCCACGTTGAAGAGGTTGCTTACTTTTTTGGGTTTTGAAAAGAACTCTCCTCTTTCTACATCAGCACAATCCAGTCCCCATTGGTAAATAGCGCCTCTTTTGTTTAATGCAACCGCGTGGTCACCTCCTGCAGCAATAGCCTGGATATCCTTTAACGATTCAATCTATCAATTTGTAGTAAAAGGAGTCTTTTGTAAGTGCTGTCCCCCACCTCATCGAGGTGGGGAACTTAAAAGAGTAAATGGAAAATTTGGGTATTGGAGACCTTCTCAACGGGATATGCTGTGAGATATTTTGTAGATATTTTGAGTATCTTCAGGTTTCTACTGTAGGGTTGCAGCTTTACAAACTCTTCACCGAAAAGTTGCTTAAATACCACCTGAGCGGATTGAATTTCCATGAAGGAATATTAGCATGCGACTGAAGGAAAGATGGAAAAGAGGAGCAGAATGCGAGAACAAAACATTGTTTACTTCACCAGTTCTGCGTAACTTATGCGATTTAAGTACATTGCACTTTCCTTGTTATGGAAAAATGTTTGGAAAAAAGAAAACTTGCATAACGGATACCTACCAATGTGGGCAATGATTTGTCCATTTCGTCTCCATGTCCTAACTTTCCTAAAGCACCCGATCCACAAGAGAAGACTTTTCCTTCTGAGCTCAACATCAAAGTGAAAGCTGAACCACAAGTAACTTGTTTCACTTGGCAGTCTATTGATAATACTGATGATGGAACATATACATCAAGATGATATAGTGAGTCTTCCTTATCAAGACCGAGTGCAGCAGTATCTACATGGCCCCAGTTGGTAACTGTTGTTGCGCCTTCCTCAATGGCGGCCGCATGAGTAATGGACATGTCTATGCAAGCCACCTTTTCAGAGAGTGGTATTGGCTTGAAGTAGAATTTTTTCAGGATAACTTCTTTCTCGGATGAAATTCCCTTGGTCAATCTGGTAAAGACAGAGTTGAGGCCAACCTCTGATATTCTACCGTCTTCTGACTGAAGTAACATGTAAAAAAGCCCGTGTTCCCTTTCGCAGTTCATCTGGTCACCTGTGGAAGAGGGTTAAAGGAACTGTGAGAGAGTATACTTGAATCTCAGCCGTCTTTAGGTTGATATTGGTTTAGTCTGGAGAATTACAGGATGGTTTCTCCTGTCGGAGGTTATTCCAATTGGTGAAGCATTAAACAATATACACTTGATGTATGGTCCCGAGGAAAACGGTAACTCTTGTATTCCCTCCAGTCCTGATGTTTCCCGAGGTGACGAAGTCTCGGGAAACATCAGGACTCGAGGGAAAACAAAACTAACTAGTTTCCCGAGGGACCGTACATTAAGTGCTTTATTATTTATTTAGACTTTCCCTTAGACAATCACATGGCAAAAAAAAAACAAACGTGCTGTTCTATTCGGCGCGCGGGCAACAACTGTGCAATTGTATCCCGGTCGGGATACATTTGAATTTGATCACGGGTATGTGACCAAGAATCTACCATTCACAGTGCTCATTTTGTTGAATGAAAGTCCAGGTATATAACAACAAGAATTATTGCTACTCCTCCTGAGGAGAATGCTAGTTTACCGCAATTTACCCGTGTAATAAACCCTTCGTCCGGTTTCCCCGACACTTATCTTGCATTCGTTTACCTTATCATTACCATGTAAAGAATAAAAAGTGGGATGAAAGAGATCTATTGCACGGTTACCAAATCACAAATTTTCCTCACAGAGTGCAAAGCATTCCTTCGGCAGATTTTTAGTTTGTCATGGGAAATCATTAAAAAGCAACGAGAAGCCATCTTTTCCATGCGCTAAAAATACATTTGGCGCGTGTTGAAGGCACCCACAGTGAGAATATCAAATAAAATAGGAAAGTGAAGAAATTTTAAGCTCAGCCTTTGAATTAAAAATGGTGTTATTCGCTTTGTCGTGAGCGTGGGACAAAGAAAAATCTATGCTAATCGAGAAAATAATTCCCACTTGTCAGCAGGATACTCCTCATTTTGCGCACGTGCAGAGCCATCCACCTGGCACAAGCACTCATCACACGGAACCAGTTTGTTCTGAAATACATTGAGAGTATCTTGTGTATGTCTCAAATTCAGTATACATTATTATCAAATTCACCATCTAGAAACTTACGTGAAGTGAAGAGAAGCTTTTTTATGTTCTTGAACTCTGTCTTTGTGGGTTGTCTTCTAACATTAGTTCCGTAATGTATCAAACCCTCTAAGTTTTCGTACTGCCAAGTGCTAGGTGTTGCGTTAGCCATTACACAAACCCAAAGCTTGTTCGATGCCCTGTCTGGATGCCTCGAAATCTCCTGCTTGAACACAGCCTCCTTTGCGCTAGAAATAGTTTAAAAAAATTTGAAAGGATTTCCTTACTCTTACATTTTTACATTGCCTGTTCATAAAATATTAACACGAAATAGCGAGATTGCCATCTGTCCTTTTAGCTCAAGTTTGCTTAACGATGAGTCAACACTGTTCCAAGGTAGGTTGTTTAAATTTTGCCTCGCTAATTGATTTCTCGGATTCTCCATTGTTCAAAGAGATAACTTGTCAGGTGCAATGAACTGCTCAGAGGTCGACATCGGCTATGCCATCAATCAAATCCCATTTTCCTGGGAATATTTTGCAGTTAATGACATTTACAGAAATAGGTATTTCTGATAGATTTTTAAGTAACCTTAACGTTAGGTTGAGAAGTAGTTTTTGGCTTTAATAACTCCTTTTCAACTCGTCATCACATGCAATAATAGAGAGGTTTTTACCATTCCTCTGACCAAGTCCCCCAGGTGAATTTCCTACTCTTCCCCGTCATAGTTACACACTGATGACACAACTGAAGATCTGTAATCTCTTCTTCAGTTTCTAAAAGGACTGGATCAGGGTACCTCACAAGGGCTCCTTCACCAAGGAACATGTCGTCCAGAAGGTGGTCACCGAAACTTGATGAGCAATCTTGGACATCAACCGGATTTATCCCACCTGTAACGAAGGTGCTTGCCTTCTCCGCGACTCGGTTAAACAATTCGTAAGTGTTGAATAATGTGAGTGCTGAGGTGATCCAAATCTCTGCTCCAATTTCTTCAGAAAAAGATGTTGCTTCTGTTTGTAGTGTGAAGCTATGCGGTGCTACATCAGTCTTGGTGCCGACGACAAACTTTGATACTTGTGAAGCGTCACCTTTGAAGCTGTGAATAAACTCTCGATACCAGTAATTCTTGAGTCGCGCGAAGCTCGAGGGCTCATCAAGAGCAAACACCAAAACAATACAATGCAGATGTCTTAAGTATAAATTAACAAGAGAGGCATATTCCCGCTTTCCAGAAGTGTCAGTAATAAGAAGCCTGCGTGTATTTGCCATGTCAACGTATGTTACCCAGGCTCCTGCGGTTGCTCTGTACTCTCTGGGCAGTTCCCATTGTTCTTGTTCATTTTTAAGGGCTCTTATCAGCGAAGTCTTACCAACGCTTACATCTCCAAGAAGAACCACTTTGAAGCACTTTAAGCTGTCCCCTGTGGAAATAATTCAACGTTGAGCTTTTGTGATCACCCATAAGATTACGATTCGTACGCTTAAATCAGTCTTTCACAAGGCAATGTGTAAGTATATTCCGGAAGATAATTTTCATGATTGTTTGGACAGGAAAGCAAGTGACAACAGATAAAGAGTCAGGTGGATTTAAGACAGCAGTGTTAAAGCTAGTTCTATGTCATTTTTTGTCATGCCCTGAATTAATGCCGTCCTTAGCTTAAAGTCTGTAATGAAAAAATTGTTTTTAACTTTTAGGGAAAAGGTGTTGAATGGTATGTTACAAAGTATGGTCTTAATTGAGGTTTGGGTTTTAGTGAGGAGAACAAGGCACCCTGTACGGATCATTTTCCTGTCAAATTTTTCCTGCCACCCAATAATGGTACAACAAATATTCTAGGTTCACCCCCTTTCTGGGGTGCAGGATGCAAACCTTTTCAGACCTGATCTGAACATGCTACATAAAACAATTAGATAACCAGAATTGTGCTGGATTTCATCGAAATTCTCATTTCAGCCTGTCTGAGGGAATTCGTCTGAGTCACTATAAGCTATATGCATTCAATTCTAGTGGTCGGCGAGTCCTACAGCAATGATCGCGAGGAAGACAGTGGCGGATCCTTGAGCTGAGGGGGGGGGGGGGGGGGTTGGTTTTTTTGTCGCTTGCCCTGCCGGCTTTTCTTCCTTCTGCGATTCTTTTTTTTTTTAACCCAAAATAAGGGGGAGGCTCGGGCCTCCCGGGGCCCCTCCCCTAGATTAGAGGCGATGAAGCATTATCTTGTTGATTGGCAGCTTTGGTCACTTATTTAAGATTTTGGCTTTGATTCCAGTTAGATATAAGCCATGCTTTCTCCTTCTTACTAATAAGAAGCCAACTGTTAGGAGTGTTTTATAGTAAAAATGCGTTCTAAACTGCACGGAGGCAAGAAACGCATTTTTATTTCATAATGAATTTCGAATTGAGATGTTCAGGGCACAATGCATCAATATTGTTTTTATTCAGTTCTTTATTTGCGACCACCATACAGTTTGCTTATATTTCAATGGTATGTATGACATGTCAACCCTCTTGATTCGCTAGTCAGTGGTCCGTTAAGGCTTCATGATCTCCCACAGAGTGTGTCGAAGTAGAATCTCTTTTTATGCGACCAGAATTTCAAACTGCCAGGTTTCTATATGCTGCCGAAAGTTATAGGTAACAGAAAAATTACGGAGCTATCGTGTCATAAAGCCATCGAAACTTTATTTAGTCACAAAAGAAAACAGACGGATGCTTCAATGATTTCAATATGTTATTGAATCAAGTTGTTTACGCTATTCCGGAAGCGCAATTCAGTTTCTTTTATGCACCATCGATGCTTCGATGAATATACAATGTCATACAACAGAAACTCTTGATACATAAAGAATTTGAAAAGGCCAAACTAACTTCAGGTAACAGATGCTGAAAATGCTGCAGTTTATGAACACCTACCCCAATTTCCTGCTTGACCGTGTGCAGACATCATTGGCACCGCCGTCATTGAATCAAATTATACTGAGACCATAATCGTCAAATACCACAGAGGATACACGCATTTAATGAAGGGAATGTTTCTAAAGCAGAAGTTTATCTTTCCCCTGGTAAGCCGTCCGTAACACTGAGCAATTCGCGACAACCTTCAGTAAGCTTTGTAATGATGATTTGCTGCTTATGGGAGTGTGGTTCTTCTTCGCTCAGGCCGTCGGTAGACTGGGCACTAACTTACTTTGTGTTGCTAACAAACAAACGCTTAGCCAAAATGGCGGATTATGCGAAAAGGTGAACCCTACTACATTTTCGACAAGCATTTGTTTTTGATATGGCCCAGACTGAAGTAACGCCACGCCGACTAATTCCAGAGGAAGAGGTGTATCGGCAGGTGTTTGATGCTGAGGTAAGAATCTTCCTTGTCAACCCTAGTTTAATTTTTGCTACCATTGGTCATCTCTTTTGAGACTGCTACATGTATCAGGGCTCAGCCTCTTTCTTACATGCTGTTCTCGTGGATTATAAGCTTATGTAAACGTATGATGGTTAAACGATACTTCATTATTCAATGTATTGCTGGCTCTAAAAGCACAGAGCGAAAAGGTAAGCTTGCATGCTTTCATTCAAGATGGTTACGTTGCAGCAGTACTTTGCAGCATGTACATGTATTAGTACAAATGATTTGTGACACTATCCTGGCCGTTTTAGGGTCTGTGGTTGTTTATTCACCTTAAAATCTATTAATATTTATGTTCTAGAGTATAAAAGAATTATTCTGTAGTTAAAAATCATGGTATTTCCCAATGTTTACGTATCGGTAGATTAGCTATATATATATATGGTCGATGTTCGATGTTCATCCTTTTCGACTGCTTCTATAAGTATATAAAAGATAGGGACTTGAAAGGGAAATCCGGCAAAAAATGTCAATAAGTATCTAGTAAGGCCAAGTGACACTCAAAACTTTAAGTTTGGTTCTCATTGACTGACCAGACTGATCAGAGCACACCAATGATCTTAAACTCATGATTTCCTTGTGTTAATGAACTCACACCCTTAAGTTTAAATATGAAATTGTATTTTTATTTTGACAAAAAAATAATTTTTTACTGTGTCACTTGACTGCACTGCTGTTTTACTTTAAAACTTTCCGCTACAGCTGTATATGAGTTAATTTTATAAAAAATTTCGGATATAAGGCGCTAGATTATCATTGGTTGAAAGAGCGTGCTCTATCAGAGTACATAACACGGAGCTATAAAGCTAAAGCTGTCACAATTTCTGCCAATTTGAACTATGTCCAACCATTTCCCGGACTTCTATCTAGCTTTCTTTCATCAATTGAAAGTAAAATTTCAGAACAAGGCAGCCGGCAAGAAGCAACAGTCAAGAACCAAACAAAGGTTTGTTAACATACCAAGCAATGTATTTGATGTTATTATAATGTGAGCAGAGATGAAAATCCTCAAAGAGAAAACAAAATGAACAGTTGAAGTTTTAAATGGTTTTCATGCTTAGTCAGGTTTTAAGCTTATGTACAATAATGAAAATCAAACATAGCTAACACCTGTGTAATATATACAGTTTGGTGTTCAAAAATGAAACAGAAAAAAACAGGAATGGGCGACTGAGATCATACTGAGGTCCTTCATGGTAATCTCCAGTCATCCACAGTCATCCAGTCATCACTGTCCTTCAAGTGAACAACTAAGAGCTTGCTCTAATATCCTTTCCATTGCCTTAAGTGGAAGGCCACCTCAGTCACAGCAGCCAGGTTTTTTTATACTGCCATTTTGAACAATCTTCATGTTCCTGTGAATTTGACTGTTGTTCATTCATAAAACACATACCATAAGCAGTTTGTTTTCTAATTGTCATGTGAAAAAACATGCATGTTTTTAAGAGCTGTAATTCGGTCGCATTTCATTAAACATTTCACTTTCAGCTGTATTAAGACCAAAAACTCAGGCAATAGTGTTAAACTCCACCTGCCAAACTTTTTCAGTTTGTTGACTATTGCAGATTGTGAACTTTGATGATTTGACATTTTTGACAGCCCTAGTCTTGTTCAACCAATCAGATTATTTGAACCATTCTAACCATGCTGACAACTCTGTTGTTTGCTTTGGAAATAAAGTTTGTTTTGAAATTTAAAGTAATATGTGGGTAGTTTTATGGATTTTTCATGTTAAAACAAATAGAGAAGCCTTGCCTGTGCTCTGTTCTGTTATAAAGCACTTGGAAAGCGGCTAGAGCACTCAAGAAGTGGAGAGAAACACTTGACTACATCTTGTGTTAGTTCTTATACTTCTTTCACGCTCTATCCACTTCCTGTGTGCCTTACAGCAGAACAGAACACATTCAAGGCTTCTCCATTTGTTAAACAGAGCACACAATGCCATGTGAAAAGAGTTTACAACTTCTTGTTTTGTGATTAACAACAAGAAACAATGGCACATGCTGAGAGGAGACATAATTCTTAATGTGACTCTACATTATATTGTCCTCTTGAAACCTAACAATATACTAAGTGGAGCAGTCTTTGGAATGAATATCTGGTGTGCTCTATAGCCAACCAATACTTTTGTTATCAGTTTAAATTAGATTGCTCACATAAATGTAGTTTCCAGCCAATGGTTAATTTCCCTGAAGCTATTAACATGTTGGTTAGCAAATATTTTGGTAATTTTTTTTGGAGCAAGAGAGAGACTTCATAACTCCATTTAGTAAGTTTCACCCTTGGATGCTGTTAACTTTCTGGCTAGGTAAGCCTTGTGAAAGCACTGGAAAATGAAAAGTTACCATCCAAACCCAGGTCTGCACCTCTGTTACCTCTGGTCAGGGAATCTAGAGCTGTTACTGGTCATGGTATTTTAACGAACCGGCAAAAGAGATGGATGCAGGGCCGGCCAAATGAGAGTAGTATAGAGAATCCTGTGCATTTCAAGTAAGTCATAAAAAATACCTACAATGAGAAAGGAGAATAAACTTAATAAAAATAAAGGATGTTTACAAGGCTGCAATTTTGAATATAGTGGTTTGAATAACCTTGAAAACCCTTTTAATTTCAGGTAGACTCTGTCTACCTATCATAAACAAAACGTTTGAATGTGTCCTTTAGTAGCATGTCGTAATGATGTGGGATATTGATCAAATGAAGCCTTTAAGTGCTACTGTGGTTCTTTCTTTATTCACTCCGAGCTTTCGCCGTTCTATGGCATCATCAGGGAGCAACCTTGATGATGCCGTAGAACAGCGAAAGCTCGGAGTGAATAAAGAAAGAACCACAGTAGCACTTAAAGGCTTCATTTGATCAATATCCCCTATCATAAACAGTTTTTTTTAACCTGTATGACCTGTTGTGCTAAGTATCCACTCAATGTCTGGGTAATTGATTGACAGTGATTGTCACTCCCAGACCATCTATGCCTAATGTTTAATTGCTGTAGATCAAGTCAAACAAGCAGTTTATTTAGACCTTCATGACAGCACATAGGTTCTACCACCAAGGTAAAGATGATGCATGCACATAAAAACTTGGTTTCAGTTAACAGAAGTGTTCAGTAGTTCATTATTAATAATGTATTATTTAAATAAATGTAATTGATTTTAGATATGCAGCTCTTGATGCCATACAGAATACTTCCAAACCAGATAGCTATTTTGATGCTCTTGAAGTCAGAGGGCTTCCAGATACACCAAGTACGTAATTATTGTGGATGGTACCATCAATGTAAATACATTGTATATGTTTTGAGTAATTTCAGATTGTTTCAGCTTCTCTATACTATGCAAGAAATGATTGGTAGTAATTTCTGATTGATAACTGTTGCCATAAATTTATTCAACTTTTATTCCCCCTTTTTTGCCTTTAGAGACAACTTACAAGAAGACAAATATCATTGAGAGACTAGAGGCAAGCAGAAAGGAAAGGTGAGATGAATTTTGATGCAGCAGTTGTGCTGTTCTGATTATTTCATATATATTTACCCAAGCCAGTGATTACCTTTGAAAGCAATATCATGTAATGTTCGATGGTTTCACATTTTTATGTTTCTTCCATTTGGCGTTAAAATTTACTCAATGACAGATATTTTTGTGCAGACAGTCTCTGAGAAGGTGAACTGAGGACAAAGTTAGAAGAAGCAGTACAAGCTCTCAGAAACAGATTATGGTCAAGAAAAAATGTACAAATTCTAAGCCACTTGAAGGCTTTTGTGTCTATTCTTTGCATATTATTTAGCACTTCGATATTCCCCATTTTAGCTAGGGAATATTTAGTCATGTTTCACAATAAAAGATCAATCTCATTCAAGTAAAAATCATTGATGAATTATAAATCACTATTTTTTAAAAAAACTTTCCTCCATATTTAAGACATGAGTCGTATTTGGAAGATATGTATCAAGAGTTTGGAGTCATCAATGCTGTAAGTAGATACATGTACATGAACATCTAAAAAACACCACTTGTTAATCATAGTCTTTGTTAAAAATGATTGATTGTTTTTTGTGCACAGAGACAGTGGGTGGTTAATCATTGTTATTGGGAGCAAATTATAATAATAACACTGATGAGATTAATGTAAAGGGATCAGTGATTGTGTATATTTCATGAAACATGCTGGAGGTGGATTTGTTTTGCAATTTTATGTTGGTGATCAGCATGACTAATAGATCTGCTTGAATTTAATAGAAGTCAAGCTGAGAGTTAGCAGCTTTAATACTTTTTCACTGCTGCAGAAAATACCAGTACTGTAAATCACCCAAACTTTAGATCTTCTAATCCTAGGCACTGTAACAGCATGGCAGAAACACTTACTTACTTACTGCTCATCACCCCTCTTGGCACATAAAGGGTAGCCATGAAATCTTTCCATTTGATCCTATCCTGAGCCCACTTCTGGATTTTCCCGCATGTTTCATGTATGTACTTTATCTCTACCTCAACTGTCCACCACAAAGTTGTTCAAGGTCGGACTCTCTTTCTCTATCCCTCTGGTGTCAGGTGGATGGCCACACTTGCAATGCTGTCGGGTACTCTCTGAAGGACATGCCTGAACCATCTCCATCTTCGTTTTTAAAGGATGGTTTTCATTTATCTTTAAGTTGGCAGTTCCCCAGTAGCTCTTGACTGGAGATGGAATACTGACAACCTTTTAAGATCGGCTTCCCTCGTATGACATAACAGAAACAGCAGTGGAAGTAACTCTATCGGCTTATTAGACCTCATATTATTTCGTTAAATTTCTTTTCAGGAACTGGAACCACACATTCTTGAATCATGTGAGAATTTAAAAGAGCAGTTGCTTGAAAATGATACAGGTAATAGACTTGTTTTGAGTGATTTAAGGCCAAATGTTTGGTTATCACCTTTCAAGGCGCTAAAAAGAATCAAGGAAGTTTTTGCATCTTACTTTTTTTCCCATGATTCTGTGCCAAAATAGTGATAAATAACCGTTTTGCTGTATTTAGTTCTAAGAAAGATTTTTTTTTTTATTTGCTGGTACTGTTAAGTGTTATGAATTTTAATTGACCTCCAAATAGGTTGATAACTGTGACTTTTCGTTCACAGAAATAGAGCAGCTGCTACAAACAATCAAAAGTGATGATGTAAGTACAACGGTCAATTTGTACAAAATGAATGACTTTTTTTCTCATTCGTAACCTCACAGCGATGGTATAATTTTTATGTCTATGTCTACAGATAATTCCCAATGTACAGAAAACTGTCTCTTATCTTAGAAAAAAATTCCTGGTTTATTGCAGGACCTGTTGCTTCACAACCTGTCTGACTTGGAGGAACTGTGGGATTCCATTTCCGGACATTCCGTTTGTCGTCAAACATGGATTAGAGAGTTGGATGCTATTCTGGAACAGGTGGAGAACGACAGGGGTAATTTGGTGAGTATCTAATTCAAACAGATCATATGATACGTAGATATTGAATGAGTAAGCTCGGGTCTTTCCAGGTTCGAAAATATTTGGCTGAAGGCGTAATGGTCCTCTGTAAATCAGCATGTTATCATATGACCGCCGTCTGTCCTCTTCTTCCTTTCTGCTGGCGGGCCGCACGTTTCCATACCTTAAAATCAGCATCTACTGCGCACTCTAAGAATATGCCTAGGGAAACTCTGTTTTTACACTGGAATCAAAGTCAGTTCCAATAATTTATTAGTTTTATTGATATGTAGTGTTTCTCCCTCTCTGATAGATTCGCGAGACTCTTAAAAGTTACAACAAAGTTCTTGAGCGAGTAGCGCACCTGATGCCACCTGATGTACACAGGTTACTTGAGAGAGAAGCTCAACGCGTTAACTCTACTATTCTGATGAACAGGAGAGCATATGCTGACCTCACTTCTCATTTACTGAGTGGTAATTTCTACGAGTAATATTTAGGGGAGCGTTAGCTCAATTAACTCTCCTGTGTGCGTATATCTACCCGTATAAAGACCACAGAAATTACTCTATTCAGTTTCCTCTTGCAAAAAGGTCTCAGCAGACGCGTTATGCCTGTCGCATGTATTGGCGGTCAGTTTTAAAACAGAATTCAGATCGAATCACGCTGCAATTGTACCTGAATTTAATTAGGAATACAGTTATTATACAACTCATCTTCTCCCGGTAGCCAAGTTTTTTTTCCCAATGAAAAATTATTGATTTGGGTCTATTAAAAGTAGATCTGTTGAAGTAGATCTGTCTTTTTGTGATCTTCTTTCTGTGATTGTTAATTTTTAAGCTGATGTTGAACGTGAGAGGCAGTGTTACATCTCCTGGCAGAGAAGGGTGGAAGACTGGAGGCAACTGAAATGTGAAGTGGCCATACAGACATTTAAGTAAGTCAGCATGACTAGCGACTCATCTATTTTTATCGTGGGCCATGCCAGACCCTGAAGTGTGGACCATCAGTTTCCTTAAAACAAAAATGCATGCTATAATTACCACAAAGAAAAGTAGAAAGTTACTTTTTTAAAAAGAAAAAGACCAGAAGAGATCTTTTACCTCTGACATGGCTCTGTTTTAACTGTGAGGTTGATTAAGTCACCTACCTAGATCTACACCCGCTGTGGCTATAAGATCCGTTCGGTACATTAGTTCACTGGCGGCAGAATCATGGCACACCCTAAAGGGCGAGTTACCTTTGCATCTCCTTGAAAACTTGAACAACTTATCTTTTCAGCGAGTACATGCAGAGCCCAGCGATTAAAGATCCGCCAGACCTTAAAAGGAAGATGCAGTTTTTCACCACAGAACAACAGACATTAAACAAGAAGCGATTGGATCTCCTGGAATCGCTAAGGTTTGTCACAGTGACTAAGGGACTCAGTGGAATTATTGACTTACTTTTTCCACGCACTCGCTCCTCAATGTCCTGTTTTGAAATTTACTTTTATAATTAATGAAGAACTTGATTAATACTCAACTGCTCACTTGAATCCTTGCTACATTTACTGTCTCAAACGCTCTTTATTCTTTATTCTTGTTGTGCAACTCTCAGTTGCGAAACAGGCTTGCTAAACGGAGCACACATGTCATTTAAAATGTACACTGTTCATGCCCCGTGCGTTTTTTGTAGCGCCTGTTTTCATTGTTTCATTCTGACTTGGCCACTTTTTTCATACAGGAATATGAGGCCTCCTAACTCCACTAAATCTGCTGTTTATCAGTGGAACACTGGACTGACAGACATATGTCGTCAACTTGGTATGTTCATTCTATAGTCTATTTTTGATTGGATGTTATAAAGCCAAAATGAAAGGAATTCACAACGACCAATCAGAAGAAAGAAAAATGACTTAAGGAGCCAATGAGAAGTCAAAGTGAAAACAAGAAAACTGCCTCAGGCGCAGGAGAACGTGAGAGAACAATTCTTATTAGGTTGTTGTTTGCTTCTGATTGGTTGATCTAGGTGAGGAAAAAGCAGTGCAATAGCGGATTACGTTCGGCACTCAATGGAAAATTTTTCTTCCTGCATTAATTGAATGTTACCTCTGTGGAACTTACATTAATAAGTAGATTTATCTTTGTGGTTTTTACTGTCTTCGTTTCTTGTAAAGATTATTGTCACTAAAGATTCCATGGAACATGGCAGCTTAAATTCGATATCCTTTTTTATCCAATTTTTTTTACTATTGCAAGCGTTGTGTTACTTTCAAACTCTTCGGGATTAAGAAGTTTGGCGATTGGTTTCTTCATTTACTTGATGCAAAAGCGTTTCCATTAAACCAGCTCAGAATATTAGGTTTTGCACCTTTCACGTCTCACACCTCCTCTTTTTTTTTTGTTCTGTGCTTACAGAGGAAGTCCATGCCAGATACAAAGACATTATACAAAGCGAGTATGATCGGGTTATCGACCAATGCATGGAGGAAGTCAATCGTGTCAAGGTTTGCTAATTATTCAAAGCAACGTCATGGTTTGTCCTTCTAGAGAAATCTTTCCTCATTTGTCAATAAGTTTGCCATCAATAATCTGCAGTTATCCCCTCTATCGTCACCAACCTCGTTCCCTTCAAGTCAATTCTTATTCCACGGGTGTTGACACCATCTAGCACCCCGCTACAGCGTCTTCGCTATTTCATCCACAGTTGGTCAGTTCGTTATGTTCCCACCCTTGTGGGTCTGTACAGCGCACCTCTGGGGGATGAGCTCCTCCGAGATCCTTAGCCGCTTAGCTTGGAGGTGACGAGCTAGGGTCACGGGGATAAGGTTACGGTGATGGAAAGGCCAGGAAAGGACTTGAGCAGTCAGCCTCTTTTCACCCATGGGTTTAGGCAACGGAAATAGCGGTATAGACGTATCACACCACCCTGTGTTAAAAGATACCACCACACTGGCAAATTGCTCTAGCAAGATATTGTTTTAAGGTTCTATTCTGTTTGTGTCTAAAATGTGGCGTACAGTGTCTGACGTAGCCCTTGAACTATTGGAACGATTAAATGAAAAATTAGAATTTTTAAAGAAATGCTATTGTGTTGTTTCCTGTTTCCAGGAACAGTTCCTGTCAGGGGGAATTCTTGATGCAGTGAGAACAGAAGAGGTGACCAACACATCCTAATATTTTTATAAATCAAATTTCCTTATAGCAGCTTCTTAATAAAAAGCTGTCAAAGCATGTTGATATTCCATGTGATATTTAGTTTCAGTATCAACGTTTCAGTATTTCCCCCCTTGCCCATTTGATTTAAAAAAGCGCTAGAAAGACAACAGTAAAAATGAAGGAACCATAAAGGAGGAAACATAGGGGTATGGGGCCGAGAGGTCATGGGGAAAAGTGGGGGCGTCCAAAAAGTTTTAAACAGGAAGGGCCAAAGAAGGGGGCAAGAGGGAGGAGAGCTTTAAAGGACCAAGGGACCAAAGGAAGGAACCAATGGAAAGGGGTAAGGTGGGAGGGAACGTCGGGATTTTGCTTGAAGAGGAATTTAGAATCCCACTAAGTTTGTGCCGCAAGGAGAGGGTTATAATTTTGTTTTATCTTTGTTCTGGTTCGTGTTTGGTTTCCTCCTTCTCCCCCCCCCCGCTTTTTCCGTGCTGCGACTTTCGTCTATACCACTAACCTGTACCTTCGGCTGTGGATATATTATTTGCTGGGTCAGTTGATCGCTCAAACATAAAACAGTTCGAAACATGGAAGTGTCGCAAGGTTTTAACCAACTGACATGTAGAGCGATCTTCTCCACCACGGATAAGTAACGCATTGCAAGTCATTGAACTGAACTTCGTTTACCTATTTCACTTAGAATGATTGATTAAGGATTCGTGATCACTATTGGCTTCTTAGTTCTTAACTCTTTTTCAACTTTTCATCAGGTGATGAATGAATCATTTCTGCCACTCGTCGGTGAAAAGCAAACCAAATTTGAACACGAGATCGACAAGATGGAGGTAACTTGTTTTGTCTTAGAGAGTTCTGACTTTACAAAGTACGTTATTTACCTTTCTCATCAACTGAAAGATAGCTTATTAAAAAAAAAAACCTGTTTTCCATTTGCAGCGCTCTTTGGAAAACTTGTGCAATTTTCACGTCATGATGATCAAATCTCTGTTCAAGTTTGTACAAGGAGCCGCACATTTATGGGACTTACATGAGATCGGGTTGGCTCGACAAGAAAGAAACCTTCAGGTAAAACAATATTGTGACTAGTTATCATACAACTACTGTTATAAGTATTCTTTTCAGTCGACTGCCTCTAAAACGCGATCCGTAAAAGCGACAGGCTTCGAAAGACGTCCTTTGCAGTGTTACCATATTAGAAAGTTCACCCAATATTTTTTGAGGTCGTCATGTGCAAAACAAATAAGACTTCACTTCACAATCCTCGATCGTTTTTGGTTTCCACGTACCGCTTGAGTTGAGTTGGTTATTACGCCGATAAATCGATAGAAATTGCCATCTCTACTTAATTCAACTGTTTAATAACTTAAAATATGTGCTCACATCTTTTGGGAAGGGTTTTTACGCTCTGTGAATTTAATATCTAGACATGTCCTTTTCAGGAACTGTTGGAGAAGAATCGTAGAGACCATGATGGTGCGAATCAAGTGAGTGGAGATTTGAAATAAAGCGGCGCAGCAGTATTTTAGAACGCTGGCTTTGACATCTGGAGGTCCTATGTGCAAATCCTCTTGTATGTCATTCAGCTGGATTTGTTTCTAGATATATCCCATCTCAATTACTCCACTGCACCTTCTGTGCATGCCTCCAAACAGCTTGAATTTTTATTATTTTACGTTATCTTTTATTTACTTGCATATTTTCTTATTGAGACTTTGATTGGCAATGCTAGTTAGTTTACCTGAGTCGAAGTAACTTCTGAAGAAAACATGGAATTTTCAGTCGACTTAAAACCTTCCTATCCGATAGTACAGTTATATGTAGTACAGTAATGGGGGAGGGGGGGGTAGTTAGTAACAAAACGGACCTTTGCTACCCCGGTGGGAACATCGTTACGCAGACGAGACGTTTGGTACCCCCACCGGGACCCTTCTTTGCCCGGCAAAGCTGTTCGAATGCGTAAGATCCCAAGCTGCAGTGAATTCACGGAGAGCTAGAGGATCATAGAGATCCATATGTACATGACACCTGTGGTACAGGACATATCGCTTGGATAAGAAACGCTGAAAGTTGTCCACTGATTTCTATAATATACCAAGCCTGAGGGTCAGAACTAAATTTGTTGTTTCGTTTCGTGCTGCCATAAATCATTTTCTCGGCAGAAGCAAACAAATAACAGATGATGAATCGAAATCCAAAATTATTAGTTTAGGAGCATGGCCATTTCCGTATAATCTGCCATATGGTTTTCACCGCAGCTTTTACATTTCCACGGGTCGCTTGTTATCGAGAAGTGCCTTAGTTTATAATATGTAGGTTAACCATTTGTTTTTACGTTCTGTCATTACCGTCATTAGGTGAAAGAAGCCAATTTGGATATCATTATGGACAAAATGAGACAAGATTCAAGTGAACAGGTAGAAGTCTCCAAATCGAATAATTTGTTCTAGTACGAAAGGAGCGTCTTTACATTAGTGACCAGACGAGAAAAGAGGGGTACATCTGTTCTACTTTTGTGCTAATCTCGTTTTTTTATTTGCCTTCCACCGTTAGGCATTAACAGATAGTCTGAAAAAAGCGCTTTCAGCTCTGGATGAAATAAAACAGTTGTAAGTATGAAAAAAACAAAACAAAACGAAAAATCAAAAAGTCACCGCTTCTTTTAGCCCTGGTTCTCGAATGTAAAAAAATTAATTCTTATTTGCAGGTACAACGATTTCCACGCCCTCGAAATGCGGACGTCAAGGTCTTATCCCGATTTAGTCGAAGAAGAACTGAAGAAATATGACGGTGAAGTGTGCAAGTATTTCCAAGTGGACAGGAGATCATCAATGGTCAGTTTGTCGAAAAAATCTGTTGAAGATTTTTTAAATTATTGCAACTTTCTCGGTAATTGCAAAAGCAATTCCTTCTTGGTGTGCCTGACGTGGTTTCTGATTACAGAAATGCAAGAACAAACTTGACTGTCTGTTATATGAAACGTTATATATCGGAGATCTTGACCCAGCACTCAATACTTAATCAGACTCAACCAGACCAAAACTGTTTGTTTGATTAACATAGTTTCCTAATAGTCACATGTTTTCTTATCACTTAACGTATTTGCCACCCTATGCCTATAATTGTAGATCCTTTAATAATGCAAAAAGTAAGCAGCACATTAACTTGAGAAAGAAATCCAACGATATCAAAAAGTGCTTTTCTTTTGCTAACATTTCAGTATTACTGAACTAATCTGAGTGGTCTAAGCTTTAGTTATACGTTTCGGTTACTTACTCTGATTTCGTTGTAGTCTGAAACTAAACCAAAGAGGAAAGATTCCAAGTCTGGGAAACCAGAGCAGAGCAAAGCAAAGAAGGTACTCTACGAATTTATCTTTGATGGTGTAGTCTTCTCGTCCGGGACAGGGTAGTTATGAAAAGTAGTTATGAAAAGTACTGTCGTTGCTGTCTCGTCTTCAATCGTGTGCTAGGGACGCAACGTTTCGTGCAGTCCTTTATTTCTTCTCATCTCTTTCGGACTGGTGACCATATGAAAACAGTGGTTCGAGTGAGAGTTAGGCGTCAACTTTCTTTCCCGTCAAATTCATTTCGTTTTTTAGGTCATTTGCTATTTTTTCTGAAGCGGACTTTTTACAAATCCCACAACTCCCTCTCCCCCCCCCCCCCTTTTCCCTTCCCTGGGCAAAAGATTTCCTTCTCTCATACTTTGTATACTTTCTGTTACTGTTAGAAAACGTCTCCTGCGCAGACCATCGAAGATGTGCTCACAACTTCGAACGGCACCACGTTCTATATTCTGGTGGAGCCAGGTGAACACGGCCTGCTTGGGAGCCCGGAGAGTATTAAGAGTATGAAGACGTGTATAACCTTTATTACGGATACACAAGGTACCAGTTGCTAAGTGAAAGCTATTGCTGAGTGTGTCATATGCTTTATCGTTATTTGCGTAGGGTTGGTTACAATTTCATTTAATTTTGATGTGTTGTAAAGTGTCAAATAAAAAGCGAGTATTTCCCCATATGAAGGAGGAAAGTATTCTGGTGAGACATGAAGATTTCCCAAAAAATGCACTTCTAGATGTTTGGCGTGACGACTTCCTGATTATCTTAAGCAGTCCTGTTCTCGTAGATTGCAGGGTCTACAACCAACACCTGCTTTTTTTTTTCTGCCAAAGCTAAAATCTGACAACCGCTTCATAGATTCTTGGTTTTACGACCCTTGTCCCTCCATGTGTGAAATGAAAAAGAGCATAACTATACCGATAATTTTGTTGTCTTTTGTAGAAGAGGACGAAGAAGAAGACATTGTACCGCCTTATATTGAGGCCATCGTGATCAAGGAAGAACTTTTCTTGGATCTCAGAAGACAGTAAGAGATTGACTAAGCACTTTTCTCTACCAAAACTTTCAAAAAATGGAAAAAGAGAGGAGAAAAAAATTCGTTCTTAATTTAAACGAAAAGCGTGGGCGAAAACTTTATGGAAGAATTTAGAAATGCGAGAGGAAATCTGCTGAAGTTCTATGTGAAATTTATTTGGAAAACGCATTCAATGAGTGACTGCCTCTTTTGTAACGCGTCAAAAATTTGAAAGAAAGTCTGCTAAAGTTCTGTTTAAATTTTGTTTGGCAAACGCATTTAGTGAATGACTGCCTCTTTTTGTCGTTGTTGAAGGAGGCATTCAAAATGTTAGGTTGGGGTTCATGAGTTGAATGTATTATTCTGATTGGCCGTCATTTTCCAAAGTTACTATCAATTTTCCGATCACTCGTAACTAGCACTATTCATTTTGGGTGATATGGGGTCTTAAGCGTTTCGAGAAGAGAGAAATGAATGAATAAACGAATGTTACTGGAGACATTAGAAGGGTTTGTGTCCAATTCTTTTCCTTTTCGTAACGGTCAGAAATCTCAAAAACCATTGATGGAGCCCTAAGTTGAAGTGAATAAATAGCAGGTTGTAGTTTGCTGTTTTATTGCATTGCAGCATAAGAATGGAGTTCTTGGAACATCTCGAGGAATGGAAAATTCAAGCCAAGGACAGAGCGAACAGTGTTGTAGCGGCTAAGGTGAGTTGAATAAAGGGATATTTAGTTTGTGAATTTTCGGTATTCCCTCTTTTCTGATTTTGTATTACCAAATGCAAGATTTTATCTCCAAGACCCAACATGACCGCCGAACGGTCTTAATAACAGAGAAGAATGTGAATGTTACCAGTCCGCTGTTAGGGCGCATTTCGATTTAGTGTCCTAAAACAAAAAGAAAAGCCATGTTATCGGCCAAGATGAAAAAAGGTTGATATCCCAGGGAACTAATCAGAGATCAGAGTACCTACATGAATAAGGCCTGAGTCGCAGCAAAAATAAATGCGATTGTTACTTCACGATTGACTGGTGTGTTGTGATTTCTATCTGATAGACCAATTACAAAGCACGGTGAAACAAAACCAATACGCGCAAGCCTGAAGCAGGCGACATTCAGTTGCTCTAGTTAGAAAAGGTTCCTGATGTAAATTTTTACAATCTCTTTGCAGGTTGAGGAGTTGAACAGCGAGTTAGATTTACGACTTCATCTACATGAGCCAAGGGCATCCAGAGCTGAGCAGGATGTGCATAATGTTAGAGCAGGTTCGTCCAGCATAATCCCTTATATACCTAATCCTTTATATTATAGACAAAGTAACCCTGCCAGGGTTTGGACACGGATAATTTGAACGGGTGTCCAGCACCTAACCACCAGGCCCCTCAGAGTGCTTCTACGTTAGATAATTACATAAAATAGTCGACTCTCACTGACTGACACTGCGTTATAGCCGTAAAATACCTCTCAGGAATGTATGGGCATTGTGGCCTTAAAATGTACCGAAGGTGTTCCCTGTGTCTAGGGCTGAATGTAGTGGAAACGTTAGCGAGCATCCTTAGTTCTTTCGGGGTTCATCGGGTAGGGTTTGGCATTTTGCAGATTCTTGAGGGAAGTACGCGAGCTTCACTCCACCAACTGTTCCTTCGCACATCTTCGCACATCTTTAACTAAAAGTGTAAGCTTACTGTAGTGTGATCTTGTTTTTTGCAGCGGAATTGGTGATGCATCGAGAGCGGGTTGAACGCCACTGTAGAGGAGTTACTACGTCGTTGAACGAGTTCAAAACCAGGTTCCAACAGATGGTCGAAGAACATGATAAAGAGGTAAGATCGACTCTTAACCGTCAGCTAGCCAATGATATCATCACTAGACGTACTTTGACGTCACTAGACGTACTTTGCCGTCACCAGTTGAATTTAGCGGTAACTAGACATACTTAACCGTCAACCCTTTAACTTCAAGAAATGCTAACCGTGAAAATTCTCCTTACGAATTCAATTCATCACGCTTTTAGAAGGTCACCGGACGTTTTAATCGACAATGGAGCAACTTGATGAAAATCATGAACTAACTTCAATTCATATCTTTTTTCTTTTCAGACGGACATTTTTAAACATTCTGTTCAAGAACTCGAAGCAACATTTACATCTGCGACTAAAACTCACGAGTACGTACATTTGCATTTATTTCAAAGTATTAATGTATGTCCTAAGGTGTTTCTGATTACATTGTGTTGTGTAATAATTATTGCTGTCCTGCAGTTGTAGTTATCTCTTGGTTTATCCTTTTCCTTTTTCTTCTTCGATATTGATTTTTTTATGTCGTAAAGTACCTGTTAAAGTCTATGGATTCATGAGGCATCTATATATCTAAGCCCATCGCTCCTCCTGGGGCATAGCCGTCAACAACAGTCCGCCAGAGATCTCTGTTCTTAACCATCCTTTCTAATTGGCTCCATGAGTGGCCGGTCTTTCTGATGTTAACCTTGTGGTCACGACGCCAGGTGTTACTTGGTCGCCCTCTCTTTCTCTTACCCTTGGGATTCTAGCGGAGGGCCTGTCTTGTGACGCTTGATGTTGATTTGCTATGGTTGTGCTCTGAGGGATGGGGCACACCCTTCATGAGGCATGGCATGACTAAAAACAACCACAGCGACTTCAAACATAACAAAAATACACCTTATACGTAGGTCGGGAGTTTCAGTGCCGATTTCAAAGATTTGAAAGAATGTTTTATCGTTTTTCTATCAGACTCTTAGTGATTCAAGATCAAGTAACTGGGCGAGTTGAGCAAGTAAGGTCTTCTTTTTTATCGCTAATGTAGATGACTCAACAAGGACATCTGTAAAAGTTAAGGCAGGTGTTGCTGACAATTTGTCCTTGCTTGTAAAAAGTTATCCTCGTCAGGCTCTCAGATCTCGCTAGGGTAAATTAGCCTTCGCACAAAACAAGGACTCACATACTGTTTTCGGTAGATCTGGGCTTTGAGCAAGTCTTATCCAAACGCTGGTTTCTTTTGTGATACATATGGCTCACGATTTAAACAACACACAATAACTCCAGAAAAAAACAGAGATATTAATCTTCTCCACTCGTGCTCTGTTGGTCATACCAGGGGTCTGTATCCAAAAAATCATCCATCAAATTTACTAGGTACTGATTCTGTTTGAATTGTGTTCGTAGTATATGGATGTGATCAGAACTTCCCTCAGAAAGTTCCGTCACGATCTGGACGATATGTTGAGCACTCTACGGAATTCAAATGCAAGATTCAGGAAGACGTTCAAGTAAGCTTTCCGTGATCCATGTAGTAAAGTTTAGCAAGAGATTAAGTACCATGTAATGTAGTTCTTACATTGAGCCCAAATTGAGACTTAAGTGTAGAGAGACACAGTTAAAGTGAGTGCGCTTTACTTTATCATGGAGAGTCATTAGGTGACGGACTCGTGTTTTTGCGTACCATGAAAAATGTAGCTTAATTTGTTTTAAGTGCGAGTCTGGAATCCGTGTTAATCTTCTCTGTCTTCGTTTCTTACTCGCTAATTTGTACCTTTAGTGCTTTTCTATTCGGCTTTGTTCATTTTTTGTGGTTTCTACCAATTTGACGAGTAATAAACAGCAAAAACAGTTAGCGTGACATCGTGAATGAGCTAACTTGTGTTTAATTGTTTTTGTTTTTGTTTCTTTTTTGTAGGGTATTCTCTGATGGTGGAAATTTTTCGACGGATGAAGTAGATGAGTACAGAAAGAAACTAGTAAGTACTTTTGCTGGCATCAGTCTTCTTTCTAACGGGCTGTCTCTTTCTTTGGTAGTATTGAATCTTCACTGTCATTGCATGACTCTTTCAGGAGCGTATGGCGAACAAGATCGACTCGTCTGAAGGATCTTTCATGGCTGAATTAGAAGGAATGGAGTCCAAAAGATTAGAAGCAGCATATGACTATGCTGGAAAGCTGGAGGACAGGTAGCAAATGGATAATAAATTTATAAATTGAATTATGAGGGTCCTACTCGGAAACTCTTCTTCACGGTCATACAAATCTCTACTGTCGTACTTGAGTGTTTTTGGCCGAGTATTATCTCTGAATATCACCGTTAGAATTTTAAGTAGTTGGAGCTGGGACTCAAGGTATTGTGAACTCATATCTCGCCACACGACCTATAGGTCGTTTCCTTTCAAATATACTGTGCACTGAGGTTATTGCAAAATCTTCCCACTAGATATCTATCTTATAGGTACGTAAATTTGGTAAGAGAAACGGCGGAGGTAGAGAGGCGTCTATATGTTTTTTTCGTAGCAGCAACACCTTTGAAAATCATCGCGACGTCTGCTTGCACCTTTACGTGGATTTTACTAAGTATTCTTCCGTGGAAATTGGTCCTTGATATTTTGCGGGAAAAAAAAGGTCGATCACTGTAATCGGTTACGGTAAAGTGACGAATTATCCCTTTAGGGAGGTTCCTCTATTTTAAGAAAGGAAATCCGCGATTTGTTGATTTGAATGCTATAATTAAGTGGAAATTACGCGCAGTGAGAACGTGTATTGAATTATTACAGAGAGATCTCAATTCAGTCTATAAGGACTGCCAACCTGAGATTTGGCCGCGTTTCTTTGTGCTTCGTGCTGTGGAAAACTTTTGTTGTGGAACAGTGGTTTTAAGTCCCTAATCTGTTCGTTTATCAATGGTGTTTGCTCTGATTTTTAGATTTAAAAATCATTTGTTTGACTTAACATTCATGGAAAAAGTAACGAGGTGGCTCACAAACACGCAAGTCAAAGTCAAAAGTGAGGTAAGCTATTGACTAAAAGTACACTTGTTGTCATGAGAACTCGCTTGTTTAACAATTTTTCACTCCCCATAGACACAAACCTCGCCCTGCAGTCAAATGTCTTGCTTTGAAGTACCTGTCTTGTATTTCAGGTCGCATTTAGCAATTCTCAAGCGAAAAAGCTCGCCATTTATTTGTCCACCTTTGAACGTCACATTGATGCAGTTGAAAAACCAAATCTTGACAAAGAGGTGAGTTCTTTGACGACAGTTTATTGGTTATAGAACTGTTCAGTGTTAGTCGCGTTACTTGCACGATATTGGCGATGCAAAGAGAAAGCGTCAGTTCAAACGGAAGAATGTAACGTAGAAGCCTCAAAGTTCCCGTCTATTGTCTGTCTATTAGCCGACCAATCAGAAGCAAGCGAGCAAGGATACATGTATCACTATAGAACTAGAGGTTTGAGCATTGCTGTCCTTTACCAACAACCACAGCCGATTTCAATGAGGCATTGGAAAGGTTACATGAATGAAAGAAAAAGTCACAGTCGTTATCGGAAAGCGCTGAATAAGTTGTGGTAAAATTTATTTCTCTACTGCCACTTTTTTTTGGCGGTCGTTGAAAGTGAAATACCTATGAAACCAGAGCATTACTTTGACGCTGTTAGCTGAAAATGACTTACACTTGTAAAATCAACAGTCGAGAAAAAGCCTCTGAGTTTTCAAAGAGTGGAAACGATACTAAAACGTTTAAGTCGATGGGCTTTCAAAAGAACAAGAAGGTCAAAAATGTGAACGGCGCACCTCCAATTTACTTAGTATTCTGTGGAGTTGTAAAAGTTTTGAAAGGAAGTTAGCTAAACTGGGGTAAATAATATTTTCAAAAAAATAATTTACTTCCTCACTTAACCGATTTTAAATTTTTGGCACGTGTCCGATATGCCATTTTAAAAGCTAGTGTTCGATTTTTAGATTTTGGATATTTGAAAGTATTTGAATTAAATTATACTTCACAAGATACCTTGGTAGGCGCCATTGACATATTTACTTCGCCAATATGAATAGTACACCAATTTTGTTAGACTATTTTAATGGTGATTGCAACCGAAACTTAAAGAGAACATTGAACGTGATATTCTACACGGACTGTTTTTGTTAATCGTCTTCCTCTGCAGCAAGTGACAGCTCGTGATGTACAAAGCAGCTTAATCCCGATCCTCCAAACATTCCATGAAAGGTCATTGTACTTGAATTGTCTACTAAATCCTGCCACGCCCAGTCTAGCGATTCTACAGGCCGGCCTCAAGAGAAAGGAGGATAAGAAAGAAGAAGAAAAGAAGGAAGACAAAGGATCGAAGGGAACGCTCAAGTTAGTTGGCATCTGTTCAAAATATTTTTTCCTTATAATGTGTTTTTTTCAAAATCTCTGCTTAAGAGGTCCATAGATTACTTCTTGGGGATGTCCAAAATGAAGAGACTTTTTTGACATCACGAAATTTAGCCCCAATTTATCAATTAATCTAATCAGCAATAGCGAAGGTATATATTATTTAAATGGCTCGAGAATAATACAAGTGTCGTACGTGTGCTTGATAGGAGAGATTTCTTGGTATACGTGGATTCCGTAATCCTTTTTTTTTTGTAATATGCGTTTTTTCATGCCAAAACATTGTCAATTTTATGGAAATCTTTCTTACTTTGTATGCACTTTCGTTATGTTAAGTCTTCCTTACTTTATCAATATTTGTAGTGTTGATCTCTGCTCTTTCTTTGTGTCGTGTGTGTGGTTCTTGCGCTGATTGTGGTTTTCGTTCTAAGTTTTAAGCGCGGGATCTTTAGCCCTCATGTCATTGGTGACCTTGCTTTAATTCCCTGGCTTTAGGAGGAAGTTCTCTTTTCATTGAGCATTATTTCCCTTCTTTACCTCATTCTTTCACTCATTTTTTCACCGGATGCTTACTCAATCTCTTTCTTTTGCATTACATAAAGTTGAAGGTTGAATATCTTACTCCAGAGTCGTCGGGGTTTTGATACACTATCTCAGTTGTGCAGCGTGTAACCATTTTCAAGTGCTGTCAGTAACAGAAATCTCTGTATCTCCTTTTGCGTTTTGCCTTCTCTTATTCTTTCTCTCTGTTTCGTGTTCTTTCAATCCTTTAACGTTCTCTACAGTGCTTCTCTCTGTACTATCGTGGAGGAAGAACTTGAAGATCTGTATTCAGACTCCAATGAGGATGAACTGTTAACCACGGCCCAGAGCGCGGTTGTAGGAAAGACGATCTTGTCGTGGCGTCGTGTGTACAACTTTCCTTCTCCTGAAAATTATCGTCAATTTGTTGAGAGTCCTTTGTCACCTACTCTGTCTGAAGGGAAGGTTTCTCCAAAGTATGTCTCTGAAATCCCTACTAACAATCTCTTCCGAACTTCTTTAATCATATTTCTTTCTTTTTGTTGAAGGTAGTCACTATCTACCTAAATTGTGTAACTGTTAAGAGTTGCAATTGTAACCTTCTTTAAGCTAAAATGATTGTCTCCTATTACTTTTGTTTTTGTTCTCGTTCTTTCTCTGTGTCTTCTCTGAAGTATTATTTGAACTTATTTTATATCATTAATGAGATTATTTTCAGAGAAACTGTACTTTGTTGCATATTGAGTTTTCACAATGTAGAGAGGGGGGCGTCCGTGGTATTATAACATGGCGCGGGACGACTATTGTAGAAAGATAGGACATAATCCTAGATTTGTCAGAGCGCGCGTATCTTCTTAATCACTTGTACTGTGATGCCATACCAACGTTCAATTCACTGAAAACGGTCATTTGTTGACGCAAGATATTCTTTATGAAATAATCCACGTTTGGATGTTTATCTGTCTATAATACTGTTGAAAAAACGCTTGAGTTATTTTTGCCCTCAACAGGCCAAAGAAAAGCAAGAAAAAGATTTCCCAGAAAACGGTAACAGAGAACACGGAGACTACAGAATCCACTGAGACACAGAATGGGGACGGAGTCAAACCCAAGAGTACTCGTAAGTAGCACTGAATACGAACATTCATTAATTTTGATAACATTATAACGTAACAAGGTTTTCTAACTGAGGTTTTAATTACATTATTTTGTTATTTTTAGCATCACTCTCAAGGGTAGCGAGGGCCACAGATGGTGATGGAAGACCAAAAACAGTCCCAGGAGAGGTATTTTAATTCACTTTTTTGTACTAAAACTATGCCATTTTGACTTGTGTTTGATCAATGGGTACAACTATTTCAGTTTTGGTCATTTGCTTTCATTTCTGTTTTAGTTTTTTTAATCCTCAGTAAACGTTCTTAGTTATACTGGCATGACTAGGTTGTTAAGTTTTAACAAAACCAACTCTAACCTTTCTTTTTACACGCTTTTTCGATGACGGATAGTGAAAAGATAAAAACTATCACAATGTGTGGCGTGGCGTGGCACGGCACATTCTATGAGGGTTGTGTCAAGAACGGACCATAAACGTTTTTATTGAAAAGAGTAAGCCAGTTGTAGAGTGCATTAATGCTAATTGTTGATCGATGATTGTCTTTAGCTTAGCCACAAGCTTTCAGATCAGGATCTAAAG
The DNA here is from genome assembly GCF_036669915.1 of Pocillopora verrucosa. Lineage (NCBI taxonomy): Eukaryota > Metazoa > Cnidaria > Anthozoa > Scleractinia > Pocilloporidae > Pocillopora > Pocillopora verrucosa. The sequence continues at coordinate 12,229,740 of NC_089315.1, read as the reverse complement.
TCAAGACAAAGGAGCGCTGGGTGAGAAAAATCAAATTGTGTTATTTCTTCAGATTCTGTATCTTACTTTCTGGTATATTGATATGATTTCTCAAAGAAAATAAAATGTGGCTTTGAAGAAGCTTAGTTCAGCGGTCTTCTGCTGATTCAGTTAGTCTACATTTACGTATACCGACAGGATGGATGATAGAAAAAAAATGCTGTTTCACGCTAAGAGCAAAAAAGAAGCTCTGCAGAACGAATGAGCAATGATGCCAATGATTTTGGTTAACGCAGATGAAAACTTTCTTCCTATGAAATGCGAATTAACATTGCGGTTAAAGATGAACCAATAACACAAAGAAACGCGAAACGTCTTTCGAAGTTTTTATTGCTTGTGTCAAGTAAAAAAGCGAACGATTCCTTCGTACCGGTATTAATGATTTAATGATTCGAACAAAAATTTAAACGGGATGTCTCCATTTAAGCACTAGCTGGTTTAAATTGAGTGCCATCACTACCACACCGTGATATGTTACATCACAGTTATGTATGTACGGTAGAAAAAATTGAAATGATTGTCTGGTTCTGAAAAGATTTCCAGGAGCAGTTTCAAAAAGGTACGTAAGGGTACTTGATCAGGGAGAAGACTCTTTTCTCTACAAAAAAGAGCCCCGCTATTTTGTGGCTCTTTGCAGTAGGGGTTCATCACATCAGACTCCTACTTCTAAAGTTACATTTGTGTGTCATATTTCAGATTATCTAACAGATTCATTATCCATTTGTTTATTTCTGAACAGTCGAAAAGTAAGTGCGTCTAGACGGGATCCTTCGGGACCTAGATACGACAAGAAATACCTGGTGTTTGGTGAAAAGGTGGAAGAGGGAAGGTATGAATATTATTACCTGTAAAGTTTGTTCAGTCAGCCCGAAATTCTTCAACAAATAAGCTGATGTTTATATCATTTGCGTTTTATTCGGGCTTTTCTCTCGTCTTTTTTGACATAATTTATTCAATGCTCTATTTGGTGTCTGTAATAAGGCACTAGTTTAGTAAATTTTGTAACGTAAAAAGTATAACGACACGAGCCAAATAGCCCCAAGTTGCCCACGCCTCATGAGCTCATTACGGTCTCCGAAACAGTATTGCTACTCCTCCCCCTTCCCCCCGTGTAAGATGAAAGTTCATCGAGAGTCACCACCAACGTTTGGTCAGGTTTTGCCCACAGTTGACTGTTATCCATTTATACTCCTGGGTGGAGAGAGGTAGCACATAATGACATAGATAGGGCCCAATCTTCCTAGAGCGGGGCCCGGCTTGTCTGTCCACGTACTACCTGTGTGGGCTTGAGGCGTGGAAAAAACTCAAATCTACGCTTTTCTTCAGGTACCAACAATGCAGTAGTCGTTTGGATAATCGAAGAAAATTTCAAATCAGTCAAAGAATGAAGTACTTCCTTGCCCTACTTAGGTGTATTTACAAGTGTGATTTTGTCTCGTCCTAGACACTTTATGGCGCGTATCAAAAACACATTGAGGGAAGGTCTGGAGGGTTTATTGGCTACTTCTGAGGTATTTGTGAATTTTACTCTGGCACATTTACTCGAATCTTTAACATTAACTAACATTTTCCACTTTTGTATTCCATAAGATGTATTATCGCCAGAAAGGCCAACGGACTCCAACGCGGCCCCAGGCTATTCATGAAAATTTCGATCTGTGCGCTGAAGCATTGGTTCAGCGGTTGACTTCTTATAAGACTCAGGCCGAGGAATATCACAACTCGTGTATTCAAGGTGAGGAAGAATGGGAGTAAAAATAGAGGTTGAGAGTGTTTTCAGCCACGTATTGAGTTACGGTCAAGGGTTTCTTCGACGTAAGTTACTGATCGAAAATCCTTTCCTAAACCATGGTTAATTTTCAAGTTACACCTTGCTGTCAAGCTTCACAGATGGAATGGACTGCAGAAGTCTCATTTTGCTCCGGGCTTGTCGCTTGTCTACCCGGCGGAAGAAGTATGGGTCACCGATAATCATCTGTTAAGCCATTTCTAAATTCCACTGGTCATTTCTAAACTAAACAGGCAACGTAGAAGAGTTTAGAACTAGTTGTCGATGTTTTTTTCGGAGATACGTCTATGGTTGTTGTCGATGTTCTTTTTTTCATGTTATTAATTTTTTAACAGAACTTCGCGCGCAGATGCAGAAGTTTTCAGTAATTTTAGTTCACCTCCCGCCTCTTGTGGTGCAGATAATAGTCGCTGATCAGCTCAGGGACTTGGCCAAAGAGAGGAAAGAATTAGAGGAAGACTATGAAGTCAGAGTTCAAGAACTAGAGAAAAGAAAGGTAAAGTAACATAAAAACTGCTCGCGGCTATCATAAGAAATTTACTTGATCGCTGACAGCGTACCGTACTTCACAGTAGTTGCTAGCTTTCATTGTCTTGCTTTTGGCAGGTCTGCCCTCTTTCCTTATCCAAGAAATCTCCTAAGAACCATACAAAAAGGAAAATTTAAGCCCGCTACACGAGTTCTGAACATGCAGAACTGGAGTTAAATGTATCATTTAGACATTTCCTCTCTGTTTGCTGTTGTTATTGATCTCTTTTTTCCTTGGGAGAAATGTTTACGTGACGAGTGATATTCATTTGCTCGCACGTTTTCCAGAATTTACATCAATCTCAACTGCGACCATCTCTGGGCCATCCACACAACAGAACCGAGATGGACACACTTTGTAGCAGCGAGGAGAGAAGAAGACAAGAAGCCTTGGATGGAGCTAAACAACATGCAGAAGCATTAGCGGTCAGTCATCAGCAATCCCTTTGATGCTCAGTCGTGATTAGAGCGTGCACAGTTTATGATAAAATCAGAGAAGGTTGCTCGTTTTTAAGCCACTAGCGTGTAATTTTGTAACTGAGAAAAGAGGATAGGTAACGAGAGAGGATCAAGTTTAGAAGACTAACTTTCCAATTAAAGACCTCAGGGGTTATTTCTAAGGTAACCCCTCCTAGGGCTTCACACGGAAGATCACTTCCGGTTTCTTCGACCTTAGTGGGATCTGGAAATAACCAAGCGTGTGCCATTAATTTTGCTCACTCGAGCATCCTCTGTGTTGTCTATTTTTGTTCCACTGAAGTATTTGCGCAACAAAATTTTGCTTTTCAGAAACTTGAAGCTCAGTTCGCAAGCTCGTTTATTGAGAAGCTAGCGCAGACATGTGAGACCATGTTACTACAGTTTGATGCAGTCCTCTCTCTTGAAGATGTCGAAGTGGGAAGTAAGTTGGATCAAATTTTAAAATCTAACTATTAAAGAAGCCGGAAGAAAAACAAAACAAGGCTGGTTACTGATTTATTTATTCTCTAACTTACATGAACTGCTTTGGTTTTACAGAGGTCGAACCCAAACCGAAGAGCACCAAGAGATTGCTCAGAGAAAAATTAGCCGGTGATGAGGACGGAAAAGGTATAAAAATATATATATATATATTTCTTAAGCGTATATGCGTAAATATGAATATGCTTAAAATAAACCTATCGTGAATCAAAGTTTAGTTGTTGGATAGAAAAAATCAGAACCTCAGATTTTGCTTTTGATGATGGAGTATGTTGTTGCAGATAAGTTGGCGCCTTTCCCGTCTGGTGGTACATCTTGGGAAGGACTGCCAACGAACGAACTTGTGCTGGAAGAACCGATTGACAAGAAGAATAATATCCTTTATTTATCTTAAACTAGACTGGTCAAGTTATTATTATTTTCTTTTTTATAGTCAGGCTCTTGGAGCATGCATGAGCTTTGTATTTTTGATTGGAGGTTACTTTTTAATTACGGAAATATAAGTGGTCAGGAAGGACTTACTGTTAATACCTCAAAAAGTACCTCACTGTTTTAGTAGTACGAGAAACGCACAGAAAACGGAGGAGGTTTTTGTTTGCTCGTTTTAAATTCTTCACCAAGTAAGGGGGGGGGGGAACCAAGTAAATCATTAATTATGCATTATGTTAGCTTTTTCGCGCTGTTAGTTTTAACACTTAGCACTGTTCTGTACAGAAATGTAGTGTGATTGATTGAAATACGACTGTAAGTGGTGAGCGTCATGAAAAGCGGTTATGTATTTTCTCTTTCATCTGTTTGAAACTTGGAAGAATAAACGGAAATTTTTCTTTAACTCTTAATCACGAACCCCTACTGTAAAGACTGTTAAGACAACGCAAGGACACCTAGCTGTGATAAAATCGCGCAACAAAGCATATGAGGTAAGACTTGATATGATATTGCAGGGGATCACAAAAGTATAAGTCAACAATATTGTTATAGCATCTACGATTATTAATTGCTCAGTTCGGCGTTAGAGTGTTCAGTTTTGATTGGAACATAGCCTTGTAAAACTGGTTGAGGCTATTTCCAACCACGACAGTCCCTGTTCTCTGTCACAAAGGCTGTTATTTGGACAGTTTGACGGTTTCAGCGGAGGTCATTATCAGGTTATCAAGACGTATGTTACCGTCATCGACTAAATCTTTCTTCGAGACCGTTCCTGTCGATCCTTTCAAAGTGAATATGTTACTAACTCGTTGGTATTGGCTGGTATCGTTCAAATGAGTCATGTTTTAACGTTTGTATTATTTACGTCCTGCAGGGTTACAAAGAAAAGTTTGATGCTCGACTGACAGCCATACGAGAAGAAATGAATGCACAGATACAAAACGAAGAACGATGGACACGAAGTTGGCAACGGTCAATCACCAAAATAAAAGAACTTTATTAAGATGGTTTCCTCCAGGAATGGTCGATTTGAGTTTGTATTTTAGAACAGTTTGTTTGTAAAAGGTTTTGTTTGACTCTACCCAAAAGATGAGTGAGCAATTAAAGTGAAAAAAAATACGCAATCAAAAGGAGAAACGTCATGGAGGATGTAAAAAAAGTTAACCAGAAGTTTTCGAGCTCGTCATTCGTTATTGCTGTCTATTTTCATCATCCTTATCCATGTACGGTCCTTCTTGTTTTCCTCTTTCATCTCTGACGTTTATCTCCAAACTAAACCTTTTATTCCAAGATCTACTCCTTTCGCTCAAGTTATCAAGGCCACTTTCAGTACTTTTCTTTCAGAATAAGCTTTATTTGTAAATTGAGCTCCTTTACTGGTATTTATTCGATTTGAACGTTTACCTTGACTGTAAAAATGTAAATAAACTTTTCGTTTGATAGATGTCTGCCTCGAAGGTTTTATTTTTGAGGGAAAGAAATTTTTTATATATCTTAATTTCTCGGAAAATAGCCATGATCGTCTGCATCACCCCAGGTGAGACAAAACACAGGAGAAAACGAATGAACGGCAAGTCTATTTTGATTGGTTTTTCGCACTAAGATATGAACCTAGTCACTACCTGACAGGCTCATCTCTAGAGACGTCACCGCGTATATTTTGCTTCAGAAGTAAGTTTACGCATGACAATTCAAAACGACGATAAACGGCAAAAATGAACTGTAATATCATTCTCTCTTCATGTAATCCTTACATAAACCCCGTGGGAAAACAGAGCGAAGATCTTTGTTCACAGCTAATGGAAATATCTGCAAGTTAGGGAACAAATAAGTGAATTTGCACAAAAAAGAAGACGGTACGAAGTTCCTTCTCAGCCGTCTGCCGTTAATGCCGCTGTTCTTTGTCTCTCTTTTAGCATTCATCGAAAAAGGCAAGAGACAAATGTGAGACAGTACTTCGATAAAGTCGCTCACAAAATATAGAACTGGATCCTGAAACTTGGACATCAATTTTGAATTCATACCATTCGTTCATCAGCGTAGTCTCGGAGAAAAAACACTATATTGCTAGCTACTTACAGGAGCAGTAAAGCTGAATCTACGGTCACCTCCACCTCAAAACAAAGGTTTTAATGTCAACTGACAAGATAGTTGTTACATGAGCATTTTTTTAAAACTTTTAGCACGATAGCATCCTTCCCGGAATTACGGTCGAATTGCAGCGTTTGAACTATTTGCAATGTACTTGCTGGTTTGAAAATAATTTTTTTGTATTGTCTTTCACAGAGAATTCCAATGTGCTTTTCACATGGGCCTCTATGCATATATTTAGTAAACGTGATGACTATCAGCGGTTCGCGAAAAGACGTGTGCTGCTCATTGCCGTAACAAGTTCCAAAGAAATGAAGAATGAATCTTTTTTGCTTATTCCTCGAAGAGAGTTGCTCGTTACACATCGCTATTTGTAACACTTTTTGACGTCTGGTTGTACAGTGTCGTGTACAGTTTCAGGCGAATATCGTTCCCCAAAAGACAATCGCTCTCACAACATGTGAGGTTGGCCTTGATGTCTTTAGCTTCCACTTCTACTTGCAAGGAATACTGCCACCGGCTCCATGATATCTAATTATGGACGTAAAAGAGATGAACAAGAGATAAAAACAGTCATGAGTATTTTTCAAAGTGACGATTTTGTATTGTATAATCCTTAATGAAAAATGTTGTTGAAGGAGTACAACTTCAAATTATGAACAGAAGATTGACTGACATGTTGCACCATTGGTAATGGAAATCAAACATCACACGTTCCCTGTAAGTATCAATTTTAGGGTTCAAAGAGAGGGAAATCAGCTATATACAGGTCTGAACTTGGAAGTCGTATATAATTATCTTGAACTTATTTGACTGACACAAATCTTTGGTCCTGGAGGGTGGAAGGTGAAGACTTTATGCTGGTGTGAACCATACAAAATGTAACTAAAATTGGGATGAAAATGCATCATGTGCAAATCAACAAGCTCTTGCTAATTGTAAAGGTTACATTGTACATCAAAAATGTTAATAACTGGGATTCTGTGGAATCAAAGGGAGCTGTCAAAATGTGATTTTCACTGCTTGCACTCTTGATAGCAGAGGCTCTTGCACAATAATCACACTAAAAATTTCTAAACTTGTGTTCAAATTTACAAAAGCAAAGCAAAATGAAACAAGAGCATGTAAAGTAAAGATAAAAATTCTTAGTAAGAAGCACATAATACACACCCAGCAATCAATACTCTGTTTTGAATATGTCTCCACCACTCCTATTAAGTAACAGTATCTAACCTCTTATCTTGTAATCATTCCTGTCCTGTGTGGATGTCCATTCCCTGACCGCCTTGTACACAGTTTCCATTGGTGCTGTGTATGTTATTCTCCCCAAAATGTCAATTTTGTCATGATATCTTCATTCTCAAGTCAAGAAAACTGACAACTTTAACCCTTTATGCTCTTAACATCAGTATGCAAATTCTCCATAATTTGTTTAACAATAAAGAACTTCTTTAGTTGGTGATCATTTCCTATTTTCTCATGACCTTAGCTTGATTCAGGTATGACATTGTAGGGAGAAATTAGAAGCTAGTCACTCTTAAAGGTACAAGTGTTAAAACTGACTGACCACATTACTTTTATTAGAATATCATATAGATTATTATATCCAACATATTTACTTTTTCTTACTTACTGATTTCTTACTTTAGCTTAATGAACAATTTAGTTGCAACTTGATTCTGACAGTGTGGAGAAAACAGAACTTAATTTCACATTTACGTCATTATAAAGTTATCAATTTCCAAACATCATGACAGTGTGCATGATAAACTTCAAAAATATTCAATTTCCTAGAAAATGCTTTGTGTCTTGAATAACTTTTCATCATTTTAAGATGGATGTAACTTTTGGTAACTTTTCTTACGATTACACAAGCATTTCTCTGGCTCTTTTCAGTTGCAGTGTTGGTCAGAGCAATCACATTTTGAGGTTCAGTATCAACCTGAATGGTAGTGAATGAATGCTAATCCTAATTCTTTGAGACAAAAATGCTTATTTCTACATGAATCACAGGGTTTAAACACACTCAAAAATAACAAGTCCTCTTCAACATAGCTGATCAAAGTTGGTGCCAATCACCAAAGGTTGCTTTGTGCAACCAGGAAATAACACATGATGTCATAATAAAAAGTTAAAAGGATACAATCCACTGTGTATTCTGTTCAAGTCACAGAGCCCCTCAAGTAGGTCTGCAATTGAAGGCTGAGTACCAGTCCCTTCACAAACCACAGACATGGAAAGATAACCTACAAAACATATTAGAGTTTGTGCAAGTTACTCATAATTTTTCAACAACACTGCAGGGACAGTTTGGTTTTAAAAATTATACTGTGTAATCAAGCTGGGAAAAATGGGAAAACAAATTTACTAAGCAAGCAGTAATCTTACCTGAAATAGTGACTAGATACATGTATCATTTTCAACAATGCTTTGGATTAAAATTTGGTTATTGGAGTTTAATAACTAATGATACACTACCCTGATATCCTCTCATGCTACCACATACAAGGGCTCAAAATCAAAGAGATTCCAAAAGACACATGTTTTTCAATGACCTAGTACACAATGATGAGCAGAAATGGTCTTTACAACTTATCTACAATTTAAGGAATCATTTGAGAAGGGTTTAAACCTAGACTTCCCGGTACTCATGTCACCAATGGATTGTTGTAACAGATGAGGACCACTGAAATGAAGCATACTGCTAGTAACCCACCATTCATGTACGTACACTGTAAATGCAAACTTGTCAGAAGAGTTTGTCAAATATCTACCAAAAGTTGTAAGATGTGGCTACCCTTCTGTGTGACACTTACTGGAATGAGCTTCGTAAACTTCCAAACTGCTTGAACAAAGTTTTGCAACCTTGTCTGACACACCCTTGAATATGTTCCTACAAGAAATTCAGAGAGTTGAAACAGAAAATCTTTAAAGCATGTAGGATTTAAATGCTTGTGGAAAACAAATTTTCAAACAAGTGATGTTAGAGTACATTTAAACATTAGATGGAGGAAAAGGTCTTTCAAAATGTGTTAAGTTCTGTTTAAAAGTTCATCCACTTTCCCAACATAAATTGATTGCACAAATTGAATGGAGCAGCTATTGGTAACAGTATCAAGTACTGACTGGTAATATTCTCAATGAAACCACGTTGAAAGCAACTGATAAGATCCCAGTTGGTTAATTTAGCTTTACTTGACTTACTGAAAGTTTTTTATCCTGAATTACAATATAATTAACGATAACTGACAAAAGTAACTCCAAAATATACTCATTAAGTCTTATGTAACTGGGCAATTCGTCCAGAGATTAAGGGCGAATTTTCTAAGGATTGGGGCGAAAAGTCTAACGACAGGGAGCGAGCAGTCCAGGATAAGTTTTCTCACTACAAACTGTAGATTCAACGATCACAAGGGGCACCAGACAGTGCTATCAATTTAGAATTAAATCTGCATAAAAACAGCTTACAGATCATCTTGAATCTTTTCCATGATCCCCTCCATTTGCTTCAAAAGTTTGTATTCAAGTTTTTCCTTTAACCCCTCAAAATTGCACAGAGGAGAACGTTCGAAAGAAGTTTTCGCACAAGAGCGAAGTTGCTCCATTGGACTTGTCAACGACTGAATCAGTTCATTAGAGTGACGCTGGGTATCCTTCCATAAATTAAGTTGCTTCTCGACTTCCCTGTATGATTTTTCAAGCTTATCGAGGCAGAGAGTTTCTCCCTTTTCCATTTCATAAAAATAAAGGTGGAAATCTGGCCAAGCTCGTTTCACTTTACGAAGTTAAGCTAACCTCAAGCTGTCCGCCATGTTGAAATCGCGCGCCTGGGGTTCTTCATACCTCACAGTCAGCAGCTTTAATTTCAAGGTGATATGTGGTGTAACAGTACCACCGACGCAGCACCACAGTTTCTTTGGAAACTTACCCCTTTATTCATGTGTTTGGTATCGCTTAGTTGATAACAATGGTTCCCATAAACATATCAGTTAAACTATTAGAATTGTGCGCATATATAACCGATCCTAGAAAATTGAATTTAAAATTTTTTTAGCCTAAAAGCTAATTAGTAGCCTTAAGTCTTTGTGTTGGCTTAGTCAATAGGACCCGTAAAAGTTACTGTCGCGGTGATGCTTGCAATAACACGTCACTGGTGTTGTTTTATCGTAATCGAGTTATTTCTCCTCGTAAACGTTTCACTTCTCTCTACTAAGGTACAAGTTTTCGCTTTAAATCTTTGACGAGAGATAGTTACAGCGGCTAATTGCTAGCTTTTATTCATTACTAGCCACAGGAAAAATATCAGAAAATTCTCTAATCGCAATAGTTCATCAGAATAACCAGTAGCTAAGATATATACTCGGGCTTCCGTGGGAAAGCCCGAGTCTTGAAATGCAGGCAGTTCTTTATAGGCGCCAAAAGGGGGGTCATAGTCCCAGGCGTTCCTTGCGTAATCCGTGGAAACTGGCGATGAGAGTCCAGCAACTTGTGTTATAGTGTGCTCGCTCTTCGTAAACATCATAAATTTACGGATTGCTGTGTTTTATGAAGTCCGCTTTGCAAAGATTCCTGTCCTATGCGCTCATCTCACATACAAAAATGCACACGCTGTTCGTGGTAGGCCCACACGAAATTATGTCGAGCGTTTTCGGAATGGGCTGGTCCACGAACTCTCTAGCTTGAAAGCTAGCCAAATGTGCAAAGTTTACACTAGTTCTCACGAGATAACAAATGAGGCATATGTGAGTTCAAACTTCGAAAATACTGGCAAAACTGTGACAGCCGATTTAACAACAAACTATGATGCTGAGATGAACACCTCACTTGCTGAAAAAATCAAGAATGTTCTTGAACACAACTTCGAAGGTGGCGTTAACGACAGCGAATTGGATAAGGATACTGCCATATGTAAGCAACTTGAATAGTAAGGTTGAATATCTAAGCTTAGCTCTTCCGTTAAAAATCCTGTTTCTGTTATTGGTTTTTATCGGGTTCAATACTTGTAAAGTACGATTTGGTATTTCTTACACAATCACTATTATTATTGTAAAAGCGATAGTGAATGTTGGTTTGCTCTCCGCATGGAGTTGTATGTTCTTCGTATCAGATATGATGAATACTCTTGATGACTGTGATCTACTGGAAAAAGTTGTCAATATGACTAATGTACACGAACATAATGATATTACAGTGTCAATAAAAGTACAACAATTCAGATCTCGTCGTGCAAAGTCTGTATATTATAATCGTACTCGTGTTGTGTGTGAATGCCATGGCTATACACGTGATCGTGAACCAAGCAGAGTACCAGTAAGGATGTTAAAACGTCTCTCTCAGAAAATCAGAATACTGCAGAGTTATGTACGGAGCCGTTTAAGTAAAAACGTACCAAAGTCAACGAAATTCCATGATCTTATTAAAAATAATGCAACATGAAAAAAAAGTACACATAAAACAAGAATCAGGTTTGTACAAAAAATGAGAAGGAAACCAATTTTTAGAACAAGAAACGTTAACTCCTCAATGAGATATGTCTACAATTCAAGTAGAGATAAACATGGAAAGAAATATCTCAAATACTTAAGGTTCTTTTTGTGTAATTTCCCATATAGTGAGTACAAGGGTGTAATTCACAGAGGCAATTGTACAAAGAACAAGCTCTATAATTAATGATATAGAGAAAACCCTGTTCCTTGTATGCACCTTGTGGATCCCAGGAAAATAATAAAAGCACCATATAGTCAAGGGGATGTTGTTGTATTTGGACAAAATGCTGGGCAACAATGTGTTGCAATGAGTTTATGTGCATTAATATACCACAATATGAAAGGAATAGGCAATCTTGATGAATTGAAACAAATAATGCATATTGGAAGTAAACAGTACAGCAGTTTGTCACAATTATCAAGACCATTATTTTTTACTGCTAGCAGATCTACCATCAATGCTTACAGTTCTAGAGGAAGATTACCAGCTAGAATACAGTGAAAGTTACCTCAGTAATGTCCATGGTGAGCCTACCACTGAGGGATATCAATACTGTATGGGCCTGAAAAGAGCTTTTGAGTCATTGATATCAGAACAATATAGGTCATATATTTTAACAGTTGGGTGTATTTCTGTGGGTATTAGTTGCTGTGTTGATAATGGCCATTTTTAAGTGTTTGACTCACATGCTAGAGATGTTTCTTGTAAAAGTCACTCTCGAGGGACATGTGGTCTATTAGTTATATCATTTACAGACAACTTGGTGCATCACTTTCAAAGTTTATAGGGAGCAACTGATCTTTATGAACTAAAAGGTTAACAAATTACAAAATATGATGTGGCAATAAGCAACAATGTACGAGAGGTATTAAAGAGATATCAGGTCAACACAAGTGTTACAAAGACCACTGTTTTGTAGTAGTTCTTTATTCTGTTACTCAATCATTTCACCTTGTAGTTACTGGAACTCAAATACCTTAGATGCAATTGTTGAAAATGGATCTTAGCTTAATAATACAATGCAGAGTAAGTACTGCTTAACATCTGTTACCCTGCCAGACAGTGTTACAATTTTTAGCACTAACATAAATGTACACGTTAATGAAGTAAGTCACAGAGAATTAAGTAATTTAACTGAAAGCAGAACATCTTTAGAGACCTTAATTTTAAGGAACCACAGTGGGAAAACAGGATATTTAATGTGGATTTTAAGTTACTGTATAACTAGTATTTATCAACAAAATACAAAGGTGAAGCAATTGTTTTCTCTTCTGACATATGAAGACAGTCATTCACCTGCAATTAAACAGACAATACACATTCATGGTGTGGATAATCTAGTAGAGGAAATTGATATTATTCAAAATAAACAGGAATGTCAGACTATGGAATATGATATACAATTTATTTGCTGTTCATGTAAAATTACTGAAATTGAAAGGAAACACATCATGAGAAAACACAGAAAAAAACATACGTATGACAGTATGGAACCCATTGCCAATTGGTATATTCAGTATTGTTTTCTGTATTGCCAGCTATTCAATCTTTTTTAGCCCAGTTGCTTGGCATAGCAGTGGTCCTAACAATAATCATTGGAGATTTTATCTTAACTTGAGCATCCCATGAACAAAATAATAGAGAAACATGTTTCATACATTTGTACAAGGCCGTACAGATCAATGAGTGGGATAACATCATGATTATTAATGACTGAAAAAAATAAACAAGTTTCTGGCTGAAACAAATTTTGGCAGTTGTGTTAATATGTATGTACTGATGTCTTCAATGTTAATTATTTTGTAAATAAAGCAAGGTTAACCTAAAGCATCAAACTTAAACAAAGTATTCTTTTGGTAGAGAGGCCTGTGGTTCTGGACAGAGGTTTTCTGTAAGTATTTACTCTTTGTGGATAATCTAGTAGAGGAAATTACTCATATTATTCAAAATAAACTGGAATGTCAGACTATGGAATATGATATACAATATATCTGCTGTTCATGTAAAATTACTGAAATTGAAAGGAAACACATCATGGAAACTGTTGCCAAAAAAAGGTTTCTTGAAGACATTAAAAGAAAATATTCAACTATAGATGCTATAATTACTTTCCCAACCCAATGAGAAATTAGTGAAAGCCAAATTGGTTGAATTGTGTATTAACCGAGTTTAAGAGGAAAATAATAGAAGGCCCTTATTTCATATGTACTGTCTGTAATCAAATACTTTATAAGAAATCAACAATAACATGCATAAACGAGAAGTACCCTTGCCAAACATATTTCAATATTCAACAGTCATTTGATAGAAAACAGTGTATATGCAACACATGTTATTCAAAGGTCATAAAAGGAAAATTACCATGTCAGGCTGTAGTGAATTAAATATGTATGTGGATGAAATACCCTCAGAACTATCCTCGTTAGAAAAACTAGAGCAAATACGAATAGCTCAACGAATAGTTTGAGAAGATTGTGGCCGTGCATAAAGGACAGCAGAGAAAAATTAAAGGTGCAGTATGCAATGTACCTATAGAATGTGATCAGACATATAATCAACTCCCTCATCCACCTAATAGATCTTGTTTAATAAAGCTTAAGCTTAAAAGAAAGTTACAATCTAGAAGACATGTTTATTTTCAAGCATCACGACCAGAGTTAATACAGCAAGTTCTTAACAGGCTCAAAGTACATAATCCATTGTACAAAGATATACTAGTTGATATTAACAATATTGATAGCAACCTCACAACTTTACAAAATGATGCAGACGATAATGATACACATCAACAAGCTACATCAAACAATGTAACAACAGATAGTGATCCTGCTTTGGAGTTTGATGCAAAGAAAATGATTCATTAAATAGTGATGAAGAAGAAACTGATGACCCCTTAAATGAGTCTAGAGCCCAAGTATGCGAGACATGCTGCGACGCTTAACGGACTGATCATATGCGTGTTTTGAAAAAATACTCGCAAGCGTTTTTATTTATTTGTTTAATTATTTTTGTGTGTGTGTAGGTGTGGGATACAAGCTTGTTTGGAGCAAATTCAGACACATCAAGTGTTTGCGCTATTTGGTATCTTAAAAGCGCTCAAGCAAACATTTATGGAAATAAATAAGAACGTTCAGATATTCAAGTTTTTGGTTGATTAAGAAAGCAAAAAACCGCCAGCGTACGTCACTAGCAGCAGTACGCTATTCAGTAATAATTAAACTAAACGCTCGAGGAGCGTTCACTCGGGCTTCGTATCGAGCGTTTTACTTGGGCATTCACCACTGGATAGTTTGGTATAATTGACTCTAATAATTAATTTTAATGTATTCAAGCGCATTCGACTCACTCGTTTGTTATCTTTTGGCAAGGAGTGATTGTATGTGATCAGCGACCCTTACCTCGCTACAAGAGAAACTCTGAGATTCAATGTTCAACTGAGGTAAAAGTGCATATTTTCTACACATTTTGCAAAACTTTAGTTTCCTTTCTGGGTGATATTTGAGACGAAATTTAATCATAAATACAGGGACGTGTGTTACCTCTGAATTAACCAAGTTAATTGCCAAGCTCACCGAAGAGTCTCTGTGGCTCAGTAGTGGAGCGTCAGACAACGGAATCCGAAGGTCTGAAGTTCAATTCCTCACGGGGATTCACTTCGTCCTACGTTCGTGTCGTGTCTTACTTCATTAACATATGATACCACGCGATTCCAAAGAGACACAGGAGTTAAGTGTTTATTGACAGAGTTACTTTCGTGTAAAAGTCAGAACTTAGACTGAAATTGCGGTCGAGGATAAAAATTTTTTGCTTCATTAGAGCTAGTTTGAATTCAATAACGTCTCTTCAGCGCTAACCTCTCTGTGACGGTCGAGAGAGGAGCCTTTACTAAACAAGTCAAGTTTGCAGTCCGCTAGGTCAGTTATTAGCGCAGTCGGAAGAAAATGAAGCCAGATCAAACATATTCTAAGATTTTTTTTTTTTTTGAGAATATGAGGAAAAGTAGCCTTGACTCTCGATCTCGGAAAAAACCTTCGTGATCTCACCATGCCGGCACATTGTGAACGTACAATCCATTGTCGTGCAATGTCATCGTTACATAAAGACAACCGCATGTTTACAGGCTTAACATATCTGAAAACAGATCCAGGATACTAAATCTCTCCCACACACCCCATTTTAACCGCCAGGAATGTTTTTTTCTAAGGCAGCTGGACTTTTATCAACCCATACATCATTAGCATGCAGTTCTTAGGTTTAAAAAAAAAAAACAACAACGACAGCAGATAGATTAAACACGATCGATAGATAATCTTCGGGAGTACGGCTTTGTTCTACAATAGTACGTGTACGGGATTGTACAGAAATCTTCACCAGTTTTCCTTCAAAAAGCTAGTTTAAATTCAAGAAAGTTTCAGTCCTGTGCTTGCCTTGAGGTGAATATCGAGCGAGGTTTGATTTTCCTCGCTGAACGCCGACTATTTTTATTTCGTTTGAGAGGGATTTTCACGGTTCGTTTGCCATCGCAGGAACCTTTGTTTGTACAAGCTTGAGTTTATGGTAATTCGTGAGACCATTGAATGCACTAACTCATGGATATGTCATTTAGAACTATAGAAGTTTGTTTTCAGTCTTAAAATACCTTTCGTGACCCTCTGGTTTTCGTTGGTTTCGTTGGTTTTCGTGACCCTCTGACCGAAGTCACGATTTTCGACTTTTTCCAGATGTCCATCTAAGCAGTTTTGATTATTTTGATTACTATTACATCCTCGGAGACACAACAGATCGAAAAAAGATACGATGAATGTGTAGTTTACACTAGTTTTGAACAAAACACGGAAATTAAGGAAAGCACAGCAGACGTTTCTCAAGGCGGAAACCACAAACGGGCGTATTCGGTGTCTTAAAAACAGAAAGCTTTGTATGATTAAAGTCAAGAGAATATCAACTTGCTAAAGAATAAAGACCAAGACGCTGTGACTTTCATCTTTCAATAGGTATTCATTCAGCATCAGTCACAACTATGGCGCAGACGGTCCCTGCAGATGATGAGCAAATGGAACAGAGAAAAAGTGGCTTGTACAATTGCCTTAGCAAAATCAAAAAAGAAGAAAACGACAGGAAAGACCCTGAAAGGATTGACGTAGACATAGAAAAGGAAAGAAATACGGAGGATAAACTTGCAGATGAATTGCTCGAAGCCCTCGAGAGAAATGATGCAGCTGAAGTTTGGGATCTGGTTGAAAATAATCATCCCATCGAAGCGCTAAAAATCATGCAACGAGTTAACAAAGACATCGCCAAGAAGGCGAGGAACAAAGAAAAGAGCTGCAATTTCCATTGTAAACCACAGGCAATATTATCTTGCGTCGGAGATACTTATTCTCCTAGTAGTCGTCACAACGGAAAAGAGACGCAACATATAGAGGAAGAACGAAAAGATGAGGCGAGAAAAAGAAAGTGGATCAAAATACTCTCCAACCCTCTATTCATCGGAGTGGAATGGCTCTGGAGAAGAAATACCAACCGCCACTGTGATGATTGCCATGAAAATAACGACAGGGATGCCATAGGAAAGGCTTTATATGATGCATACCTACTGGATAAGATTACCTCGCACGAACACTACTATAGTTTGGAGGATTACAAGAGTTCCGTAGAAGCTTACGAGTCGTTCGCTGCTGATGTCTTGGAGGAAAGCACCGTGACTGAGCTGTACGAGATCATGGACATCGAGGGAGACGGCTTCTTACTTCGGGGGAGCCCCCACCGGCTTAGGAAGTTAGATCAAAGTTTGAGCCTTCTAAAGATTGCTGCTGATTATGGAAGAAAGAAGGTTTGTTTGGGTATTGATTCTTAAATAATTCTACTTAATTCTCAAAAGCTCAATCAATTCATCCTGTTAATTAAAACGATTTGCACAGCTCTATAAATTTGAATTACTAATCAAATCGTTCTATAATGAAATGTGCAATTTCAGAGACGAGAAAATTATTGTCCAAAGCTTATTTATCCTATGAGGTTAACGTGAAAACTATGCTCAGTTGAATAAATTAATTGTCAATTTTGACCCTATATTTTGCATAAGTCAAGTGGGAAGTTTATAAATGATCACGCTTGACGCAGTCCTGTTTGTAACGCCCACTCCTTCTCTTTTAAAAAAGGGTCGAGATCATCTCCCACTCCGTTGGTGGAGTGTGGTTCGATTGCGACTGTGATGTGTTGCATGTCGACCCCAAGAAACGATTACGTATGGGATTGGACAAACATGACTATTCGGAGAAGGGAGACTTGATGTGATAAGCACCACGCTTGAACGCATTTGGTGGAACTCTTAATGTGTTCTCTGCCCTGCTCAAAGTTACGAGATTCTATGATTATCCTGGCAATAAACACCTTTGTAAGGGGGGGGGGGGGTAGGCACAAGAGAACACTGGGCTCCGAGAAAACATCAGAATAAGCCAGGTTGTTCACAAGGCATTCAAGCTGACGCAGGTTCAATGCAATTTTCTTACGTAGCCGTACAGCTTTCCGAATATATTTTTTTCAAGTTTATTGCTTTTATTTTATTTTTGCCTTGTACAAACATAAAGCCCCCCCCCCCCAAAAAAAAAAAAAAGTAGATTCGATTCTGTTATCTTGCAGTTCAGTAGAACTAGTGGCACAAAGTCCAATGAAAGGTCTGAAAAAGCTGTGATATCACTGTAATTAATGCTCTAGTCAATCTTACTGCAGCTATAGTGAATGCTGAATGATGTAATCTGCCTGTTAAAGCCCTATTAATCTTTTAATTTGCAGTTTGTGGCGAGTGCAAGATGCCAGTCTGTTCTTGACCAAATCATTTTCTACAAATGTCCAGAATGGAAAGACGAAGGCATCATGAGAAAGTTTGTGTGGGTCGTTGTTCAGTTGATTCTCACGACAATCCTCACTCCATTCTACATTTCTTTACGGATATTTGAAAAAGTATTCCGAAAGAAGTCTTCCAACATGTGTTCTAGTGGAATCGCGAAAAAAAGCATCGAAAGGATTAGGAGCTTATACGAACATCCCTACTCGAAGTTTGTCAACCACTCAATGTCTTACTTTTTGTTCCTCGCTCTCCTGTTGTTGTCAACGTTTGGTTTTGAGAATGAGTACAAATCAACTTCAGTAGGACTCACCAGGATTGGTAAGTCCACGCTGCTGTTGTAATTGTGTATCCGTGTGAAAAAAATATTTTGGCGTACGAGCAGGCCTTCATCATAAGCGCCGCATTAGTAAAAACCGATGAAAATGTAGTATAGTTAAGGTTATCCTATAATCTCCTTCTATTGCAAAGTTACAAGTTGGGTGGAGGATACTCGGAGATTGAGTGCCGTTTCGATTACGTGTTGTAAATGTAAAATAAAAGTTATCAAAAAGTCCAATCAATGCAAAGAAGAATATCTTAAAGAGCCTAATGGGAACTTGAAGGCGGAACAAGCAATCTGTATGAGACGCGGGCGAACGTGAGTGACTGAGAAAGTCACGACTAGGTTTAGTTCTGTATCTAAGTGGTTCATTGGATGGCGCGAGTTTTCTAAAATAATCACAATGCGTACAAAAACGATTAAAATGCAATGACACAGGTTGCTTGCCACACTGAACACAAAAAAAACCCCATGAGCATGACGAAGCTACTCCATGATCTAAGATTAAGTAAAGCAAACTAAATCGTGCTACTGTTAAACTGGAGGGCACAAAGTTAACTGTTAATTCACCCACCATTCAATTCCAAACGATCATAGCTGAGCAAATTAATAGTTTTTGTTTAACATTCATCCACAGACTATGCAGTAATTGTATTCCTCATTGGTCTCATCTTGCAAGAACTTCTGAAAGCTCAAAAGCAAGGAATCCATTTTTATTTCTCAAAATGGTGGAATAAAATGAATATACTAACCCTGGTTACTTTCGCGGTGTCCTACATTGTATGGCTTGCCGCGTGGGTCCACTTTGGAGAATGGCAACCGAGAAGAAACCCATTTATCGTGGCTGATGTCCTGTATGCAACTGGAACTGTTATGGCATTTCTCCACTTCACCTACATATTCCAAGTCAGTTCAACTCTTGGCCCCTTGCAACTTTCCTTGTACAGAATGCTGAAGGATATATACAGATTTCTTATTATCTATTTCATGCTTTTCCTTGCATTTGGAACTGGATTAGTCAAGATATACTCATACTATGTTTCCTCGCTGCATAAAATAGAAGATGCTATTAACCCGAGTTCTCATCATGTTGCCAGGTATGTGAACAACAGCTCGCTACACATACGCGTGCACGAACGTTTTAGCATAAAAATACTAACGTTTTTGCTTAAAATTACGAAAGTTTTCACGTAAATTCACGGACGTTACGATTAAAGGGCGTGGTGGGTATACTGGTAAGTATTCTATTGTCGATTGCAATGTATTGTGCTCTCTTACTTTGGATAATAACGATAATAAATTGCGCGCGTTAAATGATAAAAGATATCCATTGGGAAGCTTTCACAAAAGAGAAGAAATTATTTTAAGGAATAAGAACATGAAACATGTCAATTTAACAATCTGCAAACACTGCCCGAAAGACCCTGCAGCTTAAGCGTGTATGGTTTATGCTTTCTAGGAGACAACGTTTTTGCAATCAAATGCATGTAACTGGATAAACAGACATAGTTGTAATAGACGGTAACATGAAAATAAATAAGCTATAAATAACAATCTTATTTCGTGATACATTTGTTTATTGATGAAAATGCTAAGCTGAAAACAGCATTTTTGCCTCATATAACCTCGCCAAAAACCAAAAACTAAAACCAATATACGTATGAATTTGTCGACGTTCGGAACAATTTTGAATTCAAGTTCTTAAAAGTTCTCTTACCTTGTAATGATTCAGCTAAAATTTATCTCGTGCGTCACATGTGAGAACAAAGCATGAAAAGAGTTTATGAGAGGAGAAGAGTAAATTGTACCTCGAAACGTTTATCATTAAAAGTCAAGAATATTTAAAAGAAAGCCGATGTTTTACCTTCCATATATTTTTTTCAGACACGACTTAGCTGCTAAACTGTTAGTTTCGATATTTCTGGGTAAAGTGGATGACGACAAAGTAACGGTGCAGGATCCAGCGTTTCACCTCACCGCTGTCATTGGCCGTATATTTTTGTTCGCCTATGGAATCTGCACCACCCTCGTAGCAATAAATATGCTGATTGCTATGATGAACAACTCCTATGAGAGAATCATGGTAAGATCTCGAATGCATCTTGTAGTTAATTTTGGTCGAGGTAAAATCAGTCTTATGATGGATCGCCCTCCTTTCTCAACACGCGGACTAGGTCACTATCCTGCGTCAAGTGTCGCAGGTGCAATAGAGGGGCGAGATTTCAATCCAAAAGACAAAAAAAATAAACATCTTGGCCCGCGGCTCCATCATTAGGTAACGTAATTTTTGTCTTTCTGATGACAAAAATTGCCCGGAATCGAATCTTAATTCAAAGGAACGACCGTGGTCTATTTCCAACAATGAAGTGTCCAAGGATAAATATTGGGGTACTAAGAATCCGTGCTCTATGGCACTCCTGGCCTTTCAGGTATCTTTCCTCGCACGCTGATCGACGAACAGCTCGGAAAAAAAACAAAACAAAAAACTAACAAGATTTTGACAACACAAACCAGCGTGTCTTATTACACGCGTTATATGCGGTTAATACCTAGTTTGACCCGGGCCTTGTTCATTCATACGACATCTTTAGACTGCCAATCGCGTGCGAGTTTAGAGAATCGACGGAATATAAAAGGTTGAATGAATGTAATTTTTTAGAGCACCCTTCGGTATTCTCATCGAGCACACATTTAATGTAATGGCTTCATTAGTTATACTTACACGAAGGTCTCTCGTATTGGGTATTCGCCTTTAGGAAGATGCAGACCAGGAGTGGAAATTCTCAAGATCCCGGTTGTGGCTGGATTATATCAACGAAGGAAACTTCGTACCAGTTCCTTTCAACATCGCCTACTATTCCCTTTATCTCTTTTTCATCCCCAACTACATTTTCCGTGTATGCTGCAAGAAGGAACAATGGTCTCGTTCTCGGAAAGTAAGTGTTAGCTGCATCAGACCTCTCCCTTCGGCTTTCAACTAGGTTTTTTTTTTCACATTACTGGCCAGGAAGCTGGGAAACTAGGATGAAGTAAGCTAAATACATTTAATTTTCACTTTAATTGCAAGATTTGTGATAAGTTTTCTTCATAACAAAATTACTTGGATTTCTGTCTCTGTGCATATTTTCCGAGCAGGCTTCGGTATCGTCAATATCGAATATTTGAAATCGGTATCGGCCCATCCTTAATGAATAATTCAGATTTTCATTTTTGTAATGTAATCCTTTTAAAATAGAAATTGTATCATTAAAACATTTTACGATAATGGTTCAGAAACTGTCAAACTGTTAGCATACAGGGAATGAAACAACGACGTTCTTCAAGTAAAGTTTGATTTTTCCAAAGTTTCTGTCAAATGGAACCAGGACGAGATTCTTATTGAACGTCATAGTGGACAAGGAACTCAAGACGTCTTTCGTTATTGCTCCAGACATCTCTTACTTCAAAATTAAATTTGTAAATAGAAGTGGCCAAATCCCTAACTATATCCGAACTGAAAGTGTACTTGTGCTATTATTGTTAGCAGCCATCAAACGAAACTGACGTGGAATTGGAACGAATGAATTCGAACCTCGAGCGATGCACAACAGACAAGGTATTGAGACTTTCCTACAAACAGCTATGTTCTTTTGGCTTTTTAAGCATGATACTTCTTGAGACATTATTTCAATATAATCCAAAAACATTTTTAGACAATACTCAGCACCAGCAGATATACCAGAAAGGGGTTCACTGAATTCGAAATGGCTCTTTTTTGTTGCTGTGTCAACTATGGGCACAATGTAAAGATACTCAGCATCCATAAGAAAATGTGTTTTCTGAACCCGAGGATTAAGGTGCTTCGGAGCTCTTTTGATGAAATAACCTAGGAATACAAAGCGCCAGAGAATCAGCTTTAAAATGTCTCGTTTTGATCTTCACTTATGCAACGTCAGTTGGCCAAGTGATACTTTAAGCGACCTCTCAGTGTTAAGGAATTTTAAGATTTATTTAAAGATTGTTGTTCCCGCTTAAGATCTTTCGACGTTATTTCATTGAAATCGAAACATAGAAATTATATTTACTGCCCTTTCTAACATTATAGAGGTGAAAGAGAGGGAGGTTCAAAACTTCTGTCACTGAGTACGGAAGTCTGCCTCACTAGATATTCTATGTACAAATGTGTGAGAAAGCTTGTGCTGCTTGATCTAAGTAGTTGAGGCTGTTGTACACAAAATCATTTCTAAATACTTCAGCCCACGGCAGTAGCTGCATCTGCTCTTGGTGCCAATTCGGGCCAAAGAAATCGGGCTCTGCAGGATATTTATGTACACAATGGTATTTCAAATCACGTTTCCTCCTCACTTCGAAGAACAAAACCGTTGATTCTTCTGACACTAACATTATAAATTTTCTTGAGGACGGTGGCTGAAATTGAAAGCAATTTCTCTCGCTCACCCAATACAATGATGAAGTCAAATGCACCCAAATCCATGTGGTTTAAGGATAGAATACGTTACAGAAATATATGATTATTGCTTGATGACTTCAATGAGCAGTTTGCTAATGTCTTGTTTTCCAGACTCTCACACATTGGTTCTCCTGCATTTGCCCTGGATGTTCATGTTTTTGTAAGCCGACCCAAGCAAAAGTTGTTAGAGAGGTTTGTAATATATATAATAGCTAACCTGTTATTACGTCCGCTAAGACTTTGACAGGTGGGAAATCTTGAGTGAAGCTTTTGGGTGTGGTCTGAATGTCTGCGAGGTTTATGACTCATCTCCTTATTTTCCGAAATTAAGGAGGTCTTGCTTGTCAACTGACTGAATTGACGCTTAATAACGTGGTTAAGTCTTCACTTACCTCTCAAGACAAGCATGAGCTCCGAATGAACCGTGTATGTGCTTATTTCAAACTTTACATATACAATTTGTAACGTGACTGTTTCGCCTTTCAGGAACGCTTACAAGCGATTAGATTCTCCATCGCAAGGTATCTTAACAATCACTACCCAAACGAGGAAATAGAACGCGAAATGGGTACACTGGTAAGTTCACCGGCACCAAAAGCAGATGAAAGTCTCCAGGAGTGAAAGCTATGTGGACAATTCAGCTAAATTAGTCTGAAGCAAAGGTCCAAAACGTTACATTCAGTGATGTTTCACCTTGAAATTCCATTTCTGTCATTATTATACATGCTTAATAAGTAGAAATCAGTTCCGGAGGAACCTGGAAACTGCTTATCTTTGCTTTACTATAGATAGGTAAAGTCTTTGCTTAACAGAACGAGAGGTGTTGATAGGAACCTTAATGATAATGATTCTAACTTTTTGTGACCGGGCAACACAGCAGAAAACAAATAACGCTGGTGATCATTAATTTCTTGAGCCGCATGTGTTATTAGCTACAGTCCCAGATCAATTGCATAAAGTAAAGCTAAACTCTACACATAGAGAATTACATCCAACTTGTTTTTATATCTGTATGAAAGAGGCAAGTAAGTGGCCACTTTCGGCATTGTATTACATAACTGAATAAATATGACAGCAATTTATTCCACAATTCTATTTCTTGAAAAACTTTTCAGTGAAGTGAAGTGAGACGGAAATAGAGGCGGAAGAAATGATTTTATAGGAAACTACTAACTCAGACCAATCAGAAGTTTTACCGTGAACTTATAAAAACGGACAAAGACAACAATATCTTCCCCCTTGCATGCGTTCCCTCTCAGATTCCAACGACCACGCCTCGGGCTTGAATTCATTTCTCTTCCCCCCTCCCCCCCCCCCTTCTCCATTTCCCTTTGTGCATTCCTCTCAGTCTGCAAATTTCGAACTTCAGTTTCCTTCAATAATCACTAATGGCAGCCAGACACACATGGCCCAATGATTTATCCAAGCCTTTGTTTATCATTTGTCAATGTGCTTTATAAAAAACAAAGGAAAAAACCAAGAAACAACAATCAAACAGCGCAAAGCTGTCTATTAATTTTCGTTTTTTAAAGGATACATCTAATCATTCAGGTGAACCGCAGTATTCATTTTTCAAAAATTAAAAAAAAAAAAAAAATACAAATAAAAATACAACGATGATCCGCACTCTTGCGAATTTTTTTCGCAAGTCTGAAAAATTTGCAAAGGATAGTGGGATATATAAACAAAGGAAGGATTGGAATTCTGGGATACAGCAAAAGAAAGGCGGAATTTGCGTAGTTTTGATATGAAGACGTCCCCACCATTTTTTTCCTTCGCGTTTCATGGATCGTATTACCCAAGTGAACTCGAGTAGCCTATTTCCCGCGACAAGATAGTAAAAATAAACCGTTCTGTGAAAACGCCGTGACATAGGGTCAGTATGGGAGTTGAAGGCTTCAAGTGATGGGCTACCGAAATAACTCGATAAAGACTAACGGATGTTGACAAAGGTGATAACGAGAGTCTAACTTCCGCTGAGTAGACAACAAGCAGTCTCTCCTTTTTGGCGGCGTCCGTAGGACGGGTAAACAAAATCAGTGAAGAAAAATTTGCGTCAGCACGCGGCGGGTAGCTCTTTAAGTGAGGCGCTCGATAAGAAGGGACTACAGACGAAGCTCAAGAGTTTGACTTCTTCTCACAATGCAAAAATATGATGAGCCCAGCGTAAATCGAGTGTTAGACTTGGGATTTGCAAATCACTTCGGGATCACTGAAGGCAAATTACATGCACGCATACGGCAAAATTCGTTCTGCGATAGTACTTCTACCGGCTTGCCCTTCCTAATTAGCTCCATTTCACAGATTTCCCGTTTATTGTCCGCTTCGAATTTTGAAATAGTTTTCATGTTATTCTTTCCGCGCTTTGCAAATACATGAAGATTGACTGGCAACTAAGACAGGGAATGCCGTTGGCTACAACTTATTGAGATTAAAGATCACTTAGCCGAGCAAGGTCGATCGCTTGGGCTTATTCTGTAGTTCCTTCTTGTCATAGAGAAATAGCATATTATTCACAGCCAACCGCGCTCAAGGGCAATATTTAAAAGTCATCCCGATTATGATATCGAAAAGGACAGTCATTAAAAGATATCCTGGTCATGGCTAAACTTTGGAGGCAGAAGATTCAAAATCGCTTGCGAATGACGGGAGTCACGCCGACGCGTCAACACGTTCAAGAAAAATCAATCTATTTTCTTCAGCGTTTCTTTACTTCAGGGTGGTTGTCCTCTCATTTCGGGATGATATGAAGAGCGAACCATCTTTTAGGGAAGCTGTATTGCTGTAATCTCCAACAACACACCTTCCGAGCATAAATCTATAGCTCTTTCATAGGCTTAAGAGCGACTGCTCTCTAACTGAATACTATGAGTAATGTTGAATCGAGTCCCAGGATAATGTCACGAGCCAACCCGCCCTAAAAAAATAACCAAAAGAGATGCGACATTAACTTTTTCGACTTGGTTATAAGTTTGAGCTCTTTTCGGCCCCGTAAGCTTCTAAACTATTTCGATTGATGTGTTTTCTTTAAAGCAACAGCTGTTCAAATGCCAAGTAACATAATTAATGCACAATGCAAATGACACGAAACAAACCCAAACTACCAATGAAAATGCGATTTTGTCACGTTAACACCCTGATAATCAGGACTGCCACCTTCAATTCCGGGAATTTGAGGAACTGACTAGTTCTGTTGTCTGAAATATTCACTCTATATTCAAGTTGTCTTGCTATGGCGCAAGACCTGTCAAGTAACATATATTATAAAAGCACAAATGACCCGAAACAAACCCAACTACCAATGAAAATACGATTTTGTCACGTTAACACCCTGATAATTAGAACTGTCGTCTTCAATTCTGGGAATTTGAGGAACAAGCTAGTTCTGTTGTCTGAAAAATTCAAATTCAAGTTGTTTTGCTATGGCGCAAGACGTTTCCACCGAAAAAGAGAGTTTACAGCAGGTAAGAGGTGCCGAATACGTTTACAGTCATCTGAATGATCAAACGTCAAAGAATTCGAACGATCTTGCAACTAAACTACTTCAAGCCCTCGGGAAGAAGGATGCTTTAGAATGCTTGAAACTTCTAGATGGTGGCCATGATACAGTCTTGTCGGAATACGAAAATTTCCAAAATGACTGCGAGGAGGCCAACAAGAAAGAGCAGCAGAGGGAAGGGAGATTTCACTGCGACTGTCGGAATTACTGCACAAAAATTAAAAACTTTTGTCTGAATTGCTGGACAAAAATTAAAAACTTTTGTCTGAATTGCCTCACGAAAATGTCCAATTTTTGTCACAACAATTGCAAATGTCGTTCGAACTCCGAACCGCAAGGATCAGAAGAAGACAGCATAAATGATGAAACGAAACTTAACTGGATCAAAATTCTTTCTAACCCTCTGTTCATTGGTTTGGAATGGCTATGGAGAACAGAATCTGACTGTCCGTGTAAATTTTGCAAGTTGGTTGGAAAAGAAAAGAAAAACAAGGAGGATGTCATAGAAAGTTCTCTACATGATGCATATCTACTCGATGAAACGTCGTCTCTCAAGCACTACAATAGCCGAGATGTTTACAGGGAATCGGCGGAGGCTTACGAAACGTTTGCTGTTGGCGTGCTGGAGAAAGCCTCCCAGAATGAACTTTACCAGATCATGGATATAAAAGGAGAGGGCTGCCTGCTGAAAAATAATCCTAATCAACACAGAAATTTTATTCAAAGTCTGAGCCTTCTCAAGAGTGCAGTCAATAAGGGAAGGAAGAAGGTATGCTCTCGGGATTAAACGACGATGTTGTTTAGCGCCGCAGGAATGTGAATATTGATTTCTGCACTCAACCATTTCTTAGAAATATCAGAAATGACCTCTCATTACTCTGCCAACAATTTCCAAATCTCGTGTGATGGAGACCGATCTTTAAATCTCTTGGTAACATAAATCAGTGACAGCACGTAGTAATTGATACTGTAGGCCTCCTTTATTCTCCACAAGTTTAATCAGATGATTAAAGATTCGGCTTTGTTTTACTAATGGAGTTTGAACGAGATAACATCAAGCAAATTATTTTTAACCCATCGTATCTAGTACAATTTGCATTTCATTAAGGGTGTGAGCAACAAAACACCCAAGCTGAAATGTTTAAGTTTGGAGCTCGCCGACCAAACGTTAGATCCGTGAGTTAAGTGTTATTCTACATAAGGTGAAATGGTGATTCATATGAAATGCAGTTAAATTATACACTTTCAGTGCCTATCAACTTCGATGGTGGTCTTAATACATACTGCTTGTTTTCGTAAAGGAATGATCGTTGCAGCAAAAGTCTTTCAACGATTTCCTCTTACAGAGATTTTATTACATCAAAGCATTCTTTCAAAGTTTCTTTTGTCTGTTACTAAAATACTTGATATTCCGGCTGAACAAGTTGAGTTTTTCTGTCTCAAGGCTGAACGTGTATCCATCAGGGCCCGGTTGTTCAAAAGGTGGTTTGCGATTATCCAGGATGAAACTTTTAACTTGTAATTAGTTGCCCTTGAAATAAAGTTTGTATTAGGGTCTAGGTATTAAGGGTTTTACCTTAGTGTGACACAAAACTGATGGAAAAAATATATCCAATTAAAATTGTCTGCAAAGCTACACAAATTAAACTAAAAACTGGTGGCTAACCCTCGGTTAGCTTAATCGTACTATGTACAATCCGGCCCGGGTTAATAAACTTTTCTCCTTAAACCTTAGAAACCTCCCACTGATTGAAAAAAATTCATCTCTTTGAATGCTCTGAGGCGTAAAAGCCCAATCAGCATCATTTCTTGCTCTGATAAACTAATACGTCTATCTCTATATTTACTTGTAGTTTGTTTCAAGTCCAAGATGTCAAGCTATCCTCGATGCGATTATTTTTTACAAGATGCGGGATTGGCAGGACAAGAGCATGGCAAAAAAATTTTTTTGGTCCCTTTGGCAGTTTGTCGTCATCTTACCTCTTACTCCCTTATACGCCGTTTTCGTTCGACCACCCATGAAGATATGGCGTGATATCAGATGCCTTGCGTGCATAGAGAAATTATATGAGCATCCCTACAATAAGTTTGCAAACCACATCAGTTTTTACATTGTATTCCTGGGGCTGCTTTTCGCCTCAACTTTCGGCTTTGAACACGAGTACAGAACAAGCACAACAGGGCTTTCATCCATTGGTAAGTTGTGTAGATTGATTCTTCCGTGCCTATTTCACCACTAACAGTGTATTAGCTAAGAGCAACAGCTGATACCGTTCAAGCTCAAATTAGTGCCCGGGACTATTTCTTTATTTCGCAATGCATAATCCTGACTTGTAGTAATCTCGAACTGCAAGTTTCTGAAAAGTGAACTTCTGCGACATTAAAGGAATTTAATCAACATCTTGTTAGCATGAAGCACTTACCAAATATTAAATTTTTCAACAAATAATGAAACAGCGTCTCCAATTAATTTTTGCAGAGTCATTTGCGTTCCGTTCTGATTCGTCCACAGATTATGCTGTCCTTGTCTTTTTGGTCGGTTTCCTTCTACAGGAAATTTGGGAAGTTTCTAAACAAGGATTCCGCATCTACATCTCGAAATGGTGGAATGTCGTGGACACAATAACATTTCTTACACTCCTGGCAGCTTATACAGTATGGCTCTCCACATGGCTAAGCGTTTATAAAGAATGGCAACCGAGGAAGAATGCCTTCATCGTGGCAGATGTCTTGTATGCAAGTGCCACAGTGTTAGCGTTCTTTCACCTAGCTCACGCGTTTCAAGTCAGCTCAACTCTTGGCCCTTTGCAGCTTTCATTGTACAGAATGCTGAAAGATGTGGCCAAGTTTCTTTTCATTTTTCTGATGCTTTTCATTGCATTTGCAACTGGCCTCATAAAAATTTATTCATACTATGTGGTCTCCCAAGCGAAACTTCGTGAAGAGGGCGAGAGCAAATTCCAGGACTTCCATCCATATGCTGAGTAGGTGGATACTATTGCGATATTTATATAAGAGAGTGGGCGCCCATAAGCAAACATACAATATTTCATCTATAATTTTATAGAAAAATATTGCTAAAAGAAATTTAAAATGCTTTAATTGATTTGACGAGTGGACGGACGAAGAAAGACTTATGTCCATGTAATCGGACAGATAGACAAACATCAGGGCCCAGTTGTTTAAAGGTGGATAACGCTATCCAACGGATAAATTACTATCCAGTGGATAAGTACTAGCAAAATTTATAGCGTCAACCACCGTATAGAGTTTTATCCACTGCATAGCGTTATCCCCATCTTCAAACAATCGGGGCCAGACGTATAGATTAGCTGACCAGTGAAAAAGATATCTCATATTTTCATCATTCGAAACTTTCAGGCACGAGATCACTTTTATTAGCTTGGTCTGGTTACTGGTTGGCTACGTGGAAGAAGACAAAATAAGGGTTGATGATCCTGCCTTTTACCTTACACAACTGTTTGGTCGCTTGGGTTTCCTCGTCTACCTGGTTTGTACCGTTATCGTTGCTTTGAACATGCTGATCGCCATGATGAATAACTCCTTCGACAGAGTTATGGTAGGTCCCAAGTTGTGGTTTGTGACAGATTTTGACTTGATATAATAGTTCCGAGAATGATGTTTGCTAGTTGGCTTTTTACTCAGTGACATAAACCACGTTGATTAGCACACTATCATCATGATTGATCCGTAGCATGACGAATCATATGAATTCGAGGGAATTCAGTCAACCTTCGCATAAAATCACTAAATTCCTCTTATTACTGAGTATACCTACCTAGTCAGTCGATCACGGATAAGCTTAAACTCTTTCCAAACCTTGGGGGAAATTTATGTGAGTTATTACATGTGATAGATTTTAACTTAGAAAATGAACTTTGGTTTTTAGGGTGATGAGGACAAAGAGTGGAAGTTTTCAAGGGCTCAAATGTGGTTAGAATATATCGACAAAGGAAATGCAATACCAGTACCTTTTAACCTTCTGTATTATACCTCTTTTTTCCTAATATTCATAATTGGAAACCTCGTTTGCTGCATTACAACGAAATGCTGCGGATGCAAATGTAATGAAAAGGTAAATGTTAGCAATTGCCATTTTGATTTTGGAATACTTGCAAAATCCTTTTAGTGAGATCTTGGTTGCACTTTCAACAAAAAACATTTTTCGCTATGACCTGGTCTCTTATTAAATCCCGCGAGCACACAGGAACAGATAAAATTAACTAGTAATTAGTAATCCACAACAGGTAGAGCAAAATGTAGAGCAAGGAAGTAAAGATCAGGTAGGATTAAGATCCCATTTCTTACTTTCACCTCACAATTCACGATTGCGCTCCGCAGTCAATAGTTTACCAAATATGGCAAAGGAAAAAGTCACCAACACATTGAGATCTTCATTAGAAAAAGGGGAAAACAAGAGACAAATCACAAAACTCTTGTTTTCATTTTATGCAAATGATTTAATGTAAAAATAAGGAAGCTGTTTTGAACCTTCTCGGTTACAGCACCAATTAATATTTTTAAGTCATTTTCTCTTTACTTTTTCATCAGACTTCAGGCGATAGTATCGCCTGCTGTATTTGTCATGGATGTTTTTGTTGTTGTAAATCCGAAACCGAAAACAAACGAAAAGAGGTCAGTAAATGGAACATTTTGTCGTACCACATATGCGTATAATTGACAACACTTAGCTGATGAACTAAGGGCAACAGATCCAGGCTGTAAGAGAAATAGATCATGTATCTTTTTTGTGTAAATTAACGTCTCAAATTAGCCTCACAATTCCCAATTGCCTTACGCAATCCAAACTGAGTTTGCCAAACCGACTGCTGTGAAAAAGGAATAGAAAAACTGAGTAAAGGTAGACACCACTACATTGCAATTCACGGTAGAAAAATGGGAAAACTAGAGACAAATCACAAAACTCGTGTTTTAACTTTAGGCAAACGATTAAATGTAAAATTAAGGAAGCTGTTTTGAACCTTCTCGGTTACAGCACCAATTAATATTTTTAAGTCATTTTCTCTTTACTTTTTCATCAGACTTCAGGCGATAGTACCGCCTGCTGTATTTTTCATGGATGTTTTTGTTATTGTAAACCCGAAACCGAAAACAAACGAAAAGAGGTCAGTAAATGGATCATTTTGTCGTACCACATATGCGTATAAGTGACAACACTTACCTGATGAACTAAGGGCAACAGATCCAGGCTGTAAGAGAAATAGATCATGTATCTTTTTTGTGTAAATAAACGTCTCAAATTAGCCTCACAATTCCCAATTGCCCCACGCAATCCAAACTGAGTTTGCCAAACCGACTGCTGTGAAAAAGGAATAGAAAAAAACTGAGTAGAGGTAGACACCACTACATTGCAATTCACGGTAGAAAAAGGGGAAAACTAGAGACAAATCACAAAACTCGGGATTTAACTTTAGGCAAACGATTTAATGAAAAAAAAAGAAAGCTGTTTTGAACCTTCTCGGTTATAGCACCAATTAATATTTTTAAGGTATTTCCTCTTTATTTTTCGTCAGACCTCGGGCTATAGTTTTGCCTCCTGTATTTGTCATGGATGTTCCTGTTATTGTAAACCTGAAATCGAATACAACCGAGGAGAGGTTTGTTAGTGTTGATAAATTACTTCAGTAAATGGATCATTTTGTCGTACCACATATGCGTATAAGTGACAACACTTACCTGATGAACTAAGGCCAACAGATCCAGGCTGCAAGAAAAATAGATCATGCGTCTTATGTGTATAGATACACGTCTCAAATTAGCCTTACAATTCACGATTGCGCTCCGCAATCCAAACTGAATTTGCCAAACCGGCTGCTGTAAAAAGGGAAAAGAGAAAGGTGAAGACAAATTTTGAGGCAAATTTGCTTTTTCCGTCGCTTTATCTACGATAAGTACCACCCAGAAGTGCCATTCTTTACTTTTAGTTGCAAGCCAGTCCTAAACCCACTAGAGCAGAAGAGAATGTTAAAGAAGGCAATCCACAACAGGTAGAGCAAAATGTAGAGCAAGGAAGTAAAGATCAGGTAGGATTAAGATCCCATTTCTTACTTTCACCTCACAATTCACGATTGCGCTCCGCAGTCATTAGTTTACCAAATATGGCAAAGGAAAAAGTCACCAACACATTGAGATCCTCATTAGAAAAAGGGGAAAATAAGAGACAAATCACAAAACTCTTGTTTTCATTTTATGCAAATGATTTAATGTAAAAATAAGGAAGCTGTTTTGAACCTTCTCGGTTACAAACAAGGTTTCTTTTATCTCTCTCAGAAAAATGAAGAGCAACAGATCTTATATTATCAAGTGTAGATTTCAATTCCAACAGGTCTTAACAAGTTTACTACAGAAGCATTGCATGTCTCTTGAGTGACAACTGACGTTGGTGCTAAAATATGTTTTGTTTCATTTTGCTGCTTACTTTGACGGAAACAGCAAGAAGAGAGAAAAAGAACTGTTGAGGTACGCAAAATGAAAAAAAAATTTCGATTTAAACCTTACTCGTTGTTTCGTTACGTCATCTCGGGCGCCCACTACGCTGGCTGATTCCTATTGCAAGAAGCCTGGTGATGAGGAGTTTTGAAAGTGGGCTGGCGTTTGCCTCCTTTGTTTGCGTTTTAAGCATTCAAGATCATGGTGGTAATCTTAAGATAGGTTGTCTAGAACTGCATAACTCATTAACTGGCAGATTTCCTAATTCTTTACTTTTAGATGCAAGCCATTCCTGAAGCCACTACAGCAGAAGAGAATGTTGAAGAAGGCAATCCACAAAAGGTAGAGCAAAATGTAGAGCAAGGAAGGAAAGATCAGGTAGGATTAAGATCCCATTTCTTACTTTCACCTCACAATTCGCGATTGCGCTCCGCAGTCAATAGTTTACCAAATATGGCAAAGGAAAAAGTCACCAACACATTGAGATCCTCATTAGAAAAAGGGGAAAATAAGAGACAAATCACAAAACTCTTGTTTTCATTTTATGCAAATGATTTAATGTAAAAATAAGGAAGCTGTTTTAAACCTTCTCGGTTACAAACAAGGTTTCTTTTATCTCTCTCAGAAAAATGAAGAGCAACAGATCTTATATTATCAAGTGTAGATTTCAATTCCAACAGGTCTTAACAAGTTTACTACAGAAGCATTGCATGTCTCTTGAGTGACAACTGACGTTGGTGCTAAAATATGTTTTGTTTCATTTTGCTGCTTACTTTGACGGAAACAGCGAGGAGAGAGAACAGGAACTGTTAAGGTACGCAAAATGAAAAAAACAATTTCGATTTAAACCTAAGGGGCAGTAAATGGATCATAAAGGGCAGTAAATGGATCATAAAGGGCAGTAAATGGATCATTTTGTCGTACCACATATGCGTATAAGTGACAACACTTACCTGATGAACTAAGGGCAACAGATCCAGGCTGTAAGAGAAATAGATCATGTATCTTTTGTGTATAAATAAACGTCTCAAATTAGCCTTACAATCCCCAATTGCCCTACGCAATCCAAACTGAGTTTGCCAAACCGACTGCTGTAAAGAGGGAAAAGAGAAAGGTGAAGACAAACACCTTTTCAGCGATTTGGGATCATTTACAATTTAAATATCACAGATGCAGATATTCCAATCGTTGTTGGAAGCAGTTCATTGCTAAGTTTAGTATTTACTATAATACTAAATTGGTACTGTTTCTTCTTTATAAGGGACGCGGGGAAGTTATAGCATCATGTGTTAAAAAGTATGTGAACCAGATGAGGAACACTTAGCACGGAGGACTTTAAAGGAGTCACTTGTTGATGAAAGAGATGACCGAAATCGAAAGAGGGTTGCGTAAACCCATTTACAGGAACTGTAGGCCGTTTTGATGATGTATAAGATTTTTGTTTTTATTGCAAGAAAATTTAAGACCGGCCCACAATTTAAAGTGCGGGTAGGAAACGGAATTTATCGTAGTTAGTTTAATGTAATGTTTGGGGGGATCTAACGAACTCGTATTTTGTGTTAAGAAAGGACGAATTTTCAGATTTCTGGTCTATGTTTGCTAATGTATATATCCATTATAACCGCTTTGGCTGCTGTTTTCCCCATATTCACCCGTCTTTATATCAATTGCTTCATTTGTGCTGTCATGCAGCGGTAATGTATGATTATCTTTTTATCTTTGACTTCTGAATAGTAGTAGTTACTCAGTATAATAAAGTGGCGTTTTCTTGATTTGGTTTCCGTTGTCCCCTGTCCTCCACCCCCCTAGTGCAGGGTTTCAGATCGGCACGCCCCCTCCCCCTCTCCTTTCAGTCCGAACTACCAACTTTCAGGAATGTTAATAGCCAGAGGAAGAGAGCACGTTTTTGTAACAAGATTTGTTTGGGTGTGGTTAATGTTGACGTAGTCTTAGTTTGTGTTTGTATAAATCACATCGAGCAGTCACACAACTTGTCGATCCGAAACCTCGCTTCTTTTGAGGCAGATGAGTTCTACTTAGTTCACTTGGGTTTTGGTGTGAAAAATCATCTTTTCTTTTTCTTTGTTATTTTTACTTTCTTTTTTCTTAGAGTTTCTTTTATTTTGCCCTCGTTCCTTTTTCCAGTTGTAGGTACCCATACCTCCCCTTCTCCCTTAAAAAATCACTGGAGGACCTTCCGCGTTATGGGGCTCACTTAAATAATAAGCTTATCAAGTACTTTAGTGGAGTCTTAATTATGTATGATAAACTTGATTTGACTTATTTTTATTATTTAACTTTGTATATTTATCCTTTTACAAGTGTGTTTATCCCTATAGCTTACCCATTGTATCATTGTCTTCTATATTTTGTATTCTGTATTAAATTACACCCAAAGTGTTCCTGAACATGGGGTGAAATCACTAGACTCTCGAATACGTTGTCTCTACTACAATCTTTGAAAGTGAGAACTAACAGACGGTTCGTTCCGAGCACAATTAGTGGTGATGTTAATCTAGCAAATCAATAATGATTTTTTAAATTGGCAGAGGGGTAGTAAATAGCCAAACAATCGCGTAAGGAAATATAACTCATTAACTCTTGGGAAACCAGTCCCGGAAAATCTCAGTAAATAGTTATCTTGAAAGAATAATTGTTATTATACAGGTGTAGTTTATGAAGTCTGAGTTATTTGTTCTACTCTATCTTCTTTTATATTCTGTTCCCTTCTCTGTAATCGTGAATTTAAGAAAAACGTGAAAGAATGAAGGCCTATAATCCTTGCTACATAGATTCTGGTTAACAGTACATGAGAAGAAACAACTGGAAAGATATGACAAAATGTTCAGTAAAGCAACAGTCAGTGCCATTATCTCTTCACTAATGTGTCCATCACCATATTAAGTTTGGCAAGCTCCATCGTATGACGATCAACCAATCATATAAGTAACTTAATGTTTTCCTCAATGAATTGGGAACTCTTTTCTTTTCCCGCTTTCCCCCTTTTGTCATCCGTTGTGTCATCTCTTCTTAAGCTGTCTTCCTCACATTTTTTTAAAGTAGCGGCCCCATAAATATTTCATCACCAATTTCTTCATCGTTTCTTTTCGTCTCTAGGATGACGTAATAAGATTAAGGACTTTATTCATCATTATTTTCCCCGCTCTCTATATCATGATACTCTATCGATTTAATTTAGGAGCATTTGTTGTTTTTCGCATGCTTCAAGGCTCGCTGGATCAATTCTCTTGGTGTTACATCAAAAACATTACTTTAAGCGGTAATCTTGTCCGAAAACAAAATTAAGAGTCAAATTTCATTACCTGAAATAATGAGACAAATAGGATTGCATCTCTAAGGAGAAAAATAGGATTGTATATCAAGGAAGTTAGACCTTGATTTGTTTGGGTTTTAACAGAATTTCTCACTTATCAGTCCTGCTTACCTCTCTTTGCGCTTACACTTCATCTGGTTCCTGTAACACAGAGATGAAATTTAAGAAATGAGAATAAATTAACGCCTCAATTTGACAGTCTAATTGTAAATGCCAGGTCAGCGATCGGTGTCTTACTTCAATAATCTACGCTCCCTTCTAAAATGAAACGTACGGTTTTGTGTGCTTCGAGAGACGCATATTTCCCGATTAATATTGAACGACTTGGAAACAATAGTTGATCAGAACAATAAATATCCTCTTAGTGATCTACAAAAGATAAAACTTCTTCTCTTCCTTAAGATAAAAAGATAAAACTTCTTCTCTTCCTTCCTTTCCTTCCTCCTTCCTTTACCCTATTACCATGACAACTACAGCATAACGCTGGTGATCACCAATTTCTTGAGCCACGCGCGTTATCAGCCACAGTCCCCGATCAATTGCATAAAGTAAAGCTACAACTCCAAACACGGAGGATAACATCCAACTTATATTAATATTCGTATCAAAAAGAGGCAGAAGTAAGTGGCTATTTTCGGCATTGTATTACTTAATAAATATGACAGCAATTTATTCGACAACTGTGTTTCTTGAAAAAGTGACGTGAAGTGAAACGAAAATAGACGCGGAACAAATGATTTTATGGAAAACTACTAACTCAGACCAATCAGAAGTTTTACCGTGAACTTATAAAAAGGGACAAGGACAACAATATCATCCCCCTTGCATGCGTTCCCTCTCAGATTCCAACGACCACGCTCCGGGCTTGAATTCATTTCTCTTCCCCCCCCCCCTCCCCCCTACATTTCCCTTTGTGCATTCCTCTCAGTCTGCAAATTTAGAATTTCAGTTTTCTTCAATAATCACTAACGGCAGCCAGACACACATGGCCCAATGAATCAATCTTGTCAATCTGCTTTTTTAAAAAACAAAGAAACAAACGAAGAAACAAGAACAATCAAATAGCACAAAGCTGTCTGTTAAGTTTCGTTATATAAAGGAGACATCTAATTATTGAGGTGAACTGCAGTATTTGTCAAAGATTTTTGGTTTTCGTGGTGGTCATCAATATTCAACAAGCGTCTCTTTTAATTTTCTGAATACAAGAGAAGCCTCAACTTAAAAATGATAAAAAGTTGAATGCAAACCTTTCATATCCCGATAAATCCTGATCTTAATCGGCGAAGGCCACAAACCATAACACCTATCACATGAGCCCAAAATTTATGATTTAAGTCATCCGACAGCCCTTGATTTCATGACAATATTTGCAAGACTGAAAAAAATACCCAAATGCTGTAATTGGTACAAGATATCCAAACGCTGTGATATGACTGGTACGAGATAAATACCCTAATGCGGCGATCTGATTGGTGCGAGCAACGTACCACTATACTCGCTAACATAGAGTATTTTTTTAATTAAGAAAAAAATAACCCGATAAAGAGAACGGATGTTGACAAAGGTGATAACGAGAGACTAACTTCCGCTGAATAGACAACAAGCAGTCTCTCCTTTTCGGCGGCGTCCGTAGGACGGGTAAACAAAATCAGTGAAGAAAAATTTGCGTCAGCACGCGGCGGGTAGCTCTTTAAGTGAGGCGCTCGATAAGAAGGGACTACAGACGAAGCTCAAGAGTTTGACTTCTTCTCACAATGCAAAAATATGATGAGCCCAGCGTAAATCGAGTGTTAGACTTGGGATTTGTAAATCACTTCGGAATTACTAAAGGCAAATTACAAGCACGCACACGGCAAAATTCATTCTGCGATGGTCCGGCTTGCCCTTCCTAATTATCTCCATTTCACAGGTTTCCAGTTTATTGTGCGCCTCGAATGTTAAAACAGTTTTCATGTTATTCTCCCCCGCGCTTTGCAAGATTGACTGGCAACTAAGACAGGGAATGCCATTGGTTACACCTAATTGAGATTAAAGATCACTTAGCCGAGCAAGGTCGATCTCTTGGGCTTCGTCTGTAGTTCCTTCTTGTCATGGAGAAATGGCATTCTATTTAAAGCCAACCGCGCTCAAGGGCAATATTTAATAGCCATCCCGATTATGATATCGAAAAGGAGAGTCATTAAAAGATATCCTGGTCATGGCTAAACTTTGGAGGCAGAAGATTCAAAATCGCTTGCGATTGGCGGGATTCACGCCGACCCGTCAACACGTTCAAGGAAAATCAATCTATTTTCTTCAGTGTTTCTTTACTTCAGGGCGGTTGTCCTCTGAATTCGGGATGATATGAAGAGAGATAACCATCTTTTAGAGAAGCTGAATTGCTGTAACCTCCAACAACACACCTTCCGAGCATAATTCTATAGCTGTTTCCTAGGCTCTAGAGCGACTGCTTTCTAACTAAATAATATGAGTAATGTTGAATCGAGTCCCTGGATGATGTCATGAGCCAACCCGCCCCAAAAAATAACCAAAAGAGATGCGACTTGGTAATCAGTTTGAGCTCTTTTCGGCCCTGTAAGTTTCCAAACATTTTTGATTGATGTGTTTTCTTTAAAGCAACAACTTTTGACATGCCAAGTAACATTACTAATGCACAAATGACACGAAACAAACCCAAACTACCAATGAAAATACGATTTTGTCACGCAAACACCCTTATAGCGTCGGTGCCTGATAATCAGGAGTGTCGTTTACAATTCCGGGAATTTGAGGAACGGACTAGATCTGTTGTCTGAAACAATTCACCCTGTTTTCAAGTTGTCTTGCTATGGCGCAAGACGTTTCCACCGAAAATGTGCATTTACAGCAGGAAGAAGGTGCCGAAGACGTTTACAGTCCTCTGCGAGATATTTTGAAGAGAGAAGACGAAAATGATAGAAAACCAGAGAACAATCTTGCAAACCAACTACTCCATGCCCTCGGGAAAAATGATGCTTTCAAATGTTGGAAACTTCTGGAAAGGAACCATGCTATGGTCCGGCTGGAATACGAATACTTCCAAAGTGACTGCAAGGAAGCCAACAAGAAAGAGCAGCAGAGGGAATGGAGATTTCAGTGCAATTGTCGGAATTGCTGCACAAAAATGTTAAATTTTTGTTGGGATTGCTGCACGAAAATGTTCAATTTTTGTCGCAACAAGTGCAAATGTAGTTGTTGTTCGAACTCCGAACCGCAAGGATCAGAAAAAAAAAGCATAAATGATGAAACAAAACTGAACTGGATCAAAATTCTTTCTAACCCTCTGTTCATTGGTTTGGAATGGCTATGGAGAACAAAATCTAGCTGTCAGTGTAAATTTTGCGAGGAAGATAGGAAGTTGGTTGGAAAAGAAAAGAAAAAGAAGGATGATGTCATAGAAAGTTCTCTACATGATGCATATCTACTCGATGAAACGTCGTCTCTCAAGCACTACAATAGCCGAGATGTTTACAGAGAATCGGCGGAGGCTTACGAAACGTTTGCTGCTGGCGTGCTGGAGAAAGCCTCCCAGAATGAACTTTACCAGATCATGGATATGAAAGGAGGAGGCTGCCTTCAGCAAAATAACCCTCATCAACACAGGAATTTTATTCAAAGTCTGAGCCTTCTCAAGAGTGCAGTCAATAAGAGAAGAAAGATGGTACGTGCGCTTTAGTGATATTTTGTGGTTAATAAAACGCTATACTGGTAGTAAATATTAATTATAGAGATTGATAAAAAGAGATATGCGATGGTTTTTTCTGTCCACACATCTAATATTCTTTCTGGCGTCGGTTGAAATACTTGTTCTTCACCACCTTAAATTTTTTTTTATTTGTAATGAAATTACAAAAACAATCACTCGAAAAGTCCTGCGTAACCAAGCATGATATAGTTCTGCAACTGAATGATTCCACTAGTTGCCTAGCTTTCCTAAAATTTAATAAAACTTTGAGCAATTGTTATCCTTATTTAGACCACCAATGAGAAAAAAAGAGACTCGAGTGAGAGTACGCATGTACATGTCACTAAACTTGCACTATACAACGGGATTGAACAGCGATGTTATTTAGCGTCGCAGGAATGTGAATGTTGATTTCTGCACACAGCCATTTCCTAGAAATAATAGAAATGGCCCCTTATTACTCTGTCAACAATGTCCAAACCATAAAGGCCTCAAACTTGTGAGACTTGTGAGATGGAGACTGATCTTTCAATCTCTTGGTATCATAAATCAGTGACAGCACTTCGCAATTGATGTAATACTGTAGGCCTCTTTTATTCTCCGCAAGTTTACTCACTCCCAGATGATTACCGATTCGGTTTTGTTTTTCTCATGGAGTTTGAACGAGATAACATCAGGCATATTATTTTTAACTCATCATACCTAGTGCAGTTCGCATTTCATCAAGGGTGTGGCCAACAAAACACCCGAGCTGAAATGTTTAAGTTTGGAGCTCGCCGACCGATTGAACGTTAAATCCGTGATCTAAAATGTTATCCTACAAAAGGTAAAATGGTGATTCATATTCCATTCCGAAAATATTGAGATGCAATTAAATCATTTTTAAATATAAACCTCGCTGGTTGTTTAATACATACTGCTTGTTTTCGCAAAGGGATGATCGTTGAACAAAAGTCTTTCAAAGATCTCCTCCTGTTAAGCAGGTGATATTTAAAGTTCTCTGACATATCTTCTGATTCCGTTCAGCATCAGCGGGTTGGAAGTTGTGAAAGAGAAAGCT
Source organism: Pocillopora verrucosa (assembly GCF_036669915.1). Classification (NCBI taxonomy): domain Eukaryota; kingdom Metazoa; phylum Cnidaria; class Anthozoa; order Scleractinia; family Pocilloporidae; genus Pocillopora; species Pocillopora verrucosa. Next base: position 12,188,731 of record NC_089315.1, on the reverse strand, counting down.
CTATCTTTCAGTGTTTGACCGCAAACTTAACTCCCTTGTTAAGACATTTTATTACATCAAAGCATTCTTACAAAGCTTCGATGAGTGGGAACCTTAGTCTGTTACTGAAATACTCGATCTTCCGGTAGTACAAGTTGAGTTTTTCCTGTCTCAGGAGTGAACGCGTATCCATCAGGGCCCAGTTGTTCAAAGGCGATTAGCGATTATCCAGGATTAAACTTTGAATCTATTATTAGTTGCCCTTAAAATATAGTTATCATTAGAGCCTAAGGTCTGAGGGGTTTTACCTTAATGTGACCCAAAACTGAAGAAAAATTATATCCAATTAAAACTGTCTGCAAAGCTACAAAAACTAAGCCAAAAATTGTTGGCTAACCCTTGGTTAGTTTGATTGTACTTAGAACAATCCGGCCCAGGTTAATAAACTTTTTAGCTTAAAAAGGGCATTTTCCCCGAGATATTTCCCACTGATAGAAAAAAATTCATCTCTCTAAATGCTCTGAGACCTTAAAAAGACCCATCATTATTATTTATTGATCTAATAAACTAATATGTTTATCTTTATACGTATTTGTAGTTTGTTTCAAGTCCAAGATGTCAAGCTATGCTCCATGAGATTATCTTTTACGAGATACGGGATTGGCAGGACAAGAGCATAGTAACGAAATTTTTTTGGTACCTTTGGCAGTTTCTTGTCATCCTACTTGTTGCTCCTTTGTATTGCGTTTTAATTCGACCACCCATGAAGATATGGCGCTGTCTGAGTGATATCAGATGCCTTGCGTTCATAGAGAAACTATATGAGCATCCCCACAATAAGTTTGCAAACCACACCATGTTTTACATGGCATTCCTGTGCCTGCTTTTTGCCTCAACTTTCGGCTTTGAACACGATTACAGAACAAGTACAACAGGGGTTTCAATCGTTGGTAAGTTCTGTAGATTCACTCTTCTGTGCCCATTTCACCACTTACAGTGTATTAGCTAGAAGCAACGGCTGATTCCGCCGATACCGTTCAAATTAGCGCCCTGGACTATTTCTTTATTTCTTAATACATAATCCTGAATTGGATGGTTAAACTAATGGGAGGTGTGTGTGTAGGGGGGGGGGGGAAGGGGGGAAGTAGAGGTTGGGCGCTTACTTTCAATTACTCTTTGGGTTAAAAATTTTGTTGTCTTTATCAAAAGAAACCTCAAACTGCAATGTTCTGAAAATTAAACTTTTGCGATATCAAAGGAATTTAATCAACATCTCGCTAGCGTGAAGCATTTACCAAATATTAAATTTTTCAACAAATAATGAAACGGTGTCTCTAATTCACTTTGGCAGTCATTTGTTTCCCCCAGGAACAGATATTGGTTTCCTGGCAAAAGAAGTTTAATAAAAGTTAAACTGAACTGCAGTTCTGATTTGTCCACAGATGTCTTTGTCATTTCTTTTGTGGTTGGTCTCCTCCTACAAGAAATTTGGGAAGTTCCTAAACAAGGATTTCGTATCTATTTTTCGAAATGGTGGAATATCGTGGACGCAATAACACTTTCTTTATTCCTGGCAGCTTATATAGTGTGGCTCCTCACATGGTTAAGCGTTCATGAAGAATGGCAACCGAGGAAGAATGCCTTCATTGTGGCAGATGTCTTGTATGCCAGCGCCACAGTGTTAGCGTTCTTTCACCTGTCTCACGCATTTCAAGTCAGCTCAACTCTTGGCCCTTTGCAGCTTTCATTGTACAGAATGCTGAAAGATGTGGTCAAGTTTATTTTCATTTTTCTTATGCTTTTTATGGCATTTGGAACCGGCCTCGTAAAAGTTTATTCATACTATGTGGTCTCTCAAGTGAAACTTCATGAGGAGGGCGAGAGTCAATACCGGGCGTTCCATCCATATGCTCAGTAGGTGGTTGCTATATTATATAGGAGAGTGGGCGCCCATAAGCAAACAGACAATATTTCATCCATCATTTTATATATAAATATTGCTAAAAGAAATGTAAGGTGCTTTATTTGATTTGTTGAGTGGACAGACGAAAAAACACTTACCCATGTAATACGTGACAGATAGATAAACATCAGACGCCAAGTTCACATGTTGACATGAACTGACCAGTGAAAAAGACACCTCATTTTTTCATAATTCACAACTTTTCAGGCACGAGATCACTTTTATTGGCTTGGCCTGGTTACTGGTTGGCTACGTAGAAGAAGACAAAGTAACAGTTGATGATCCTGCCTTTTACCTTACACAACTGTTTGGTCGCTTGGGTTTCCTCATCTACCTGGTTTGTACCACTATCGTTGCTTTAAACATGCTGATTGCCATGATGAATAACTCCTTCGAAAGAGTTATGGTAGGTCTCAAATTGTGGTTTGTGACAGATTTTGACTTGAAATAATAGGTCCACGAATGATGTTTGCCAGTTGACTTTGTACTTAGTGACGTAAACCACGTCGATCACTACACTATCATTGGTCCGTACCATGACTAATGTGGATTCGAGTAAATAGAGTCAACTTTTGTATAAATCACCAAATTCCTTTTATTACTGAGTATACCTAACTAATTCGATCACGAAGAAGCTTAAAATCTTACCAAACTTGGGGGAAATTTATATGAGTTATTACATGTGATAGATTTTAACTTAAAAACTGAACTTTCGTTTTTAGGGTGATGAGGACAAAGAGTGGAAGTTTTCTAGGGCTCAAATGTGGTTAGAATATATCGACAAAGGAAATGCAATACCAGTACCTTTAAACCTTGTATATTATACCTCTTTTGTCCTAATATTCATAATTGGACACCTCGTTTGCCGGATTAAAACGGCATGCTGCGGATGCAAATGTAATGAGAAGGTAAATGTTAGCAATTGCCATTTTGATTTTGGAATACTTGCAAAATCCTTTTAGTGAGATCTTGGTTGCACTTTCATCGTGATTCTGAGGAAAAGGGCTCGGAGAAATCAATTCCGTTTGCTTCATTTAACCCCCCCCCCCTCCAGGAGGAAACATTTTTCGATATGACCTGGTCTCTTATTAAATCCCGCAAGCACACAGAAACAGATGAAATCAACTAGTAATTCTGAGAAATGTAACATGTGAATCTAAATATAAATTCCAACAGATCGTATAAGTACAAGCGTACTTCAGAAGCATTGGATGTCTCTTGAGTAATAACTTACGTTGGTGCTAAAATAGGTTTTGTGTCATTTTGCTGCTTACTTTGACAGAAACAGCGAGAGGAGAGAAGAGGAGCTGCTGAGGTACACAAAATGAAAGAGCCAATTTAGATGTTAACCTTACTCGTTGTTTCGTTACGTCATCTCAGGCGCCCAGTCCCATGGCTGATTGCTATTGCAAGAAGCCTGGTGATGAGGAGTTTTGAAAGTGGGCTGTCGTTTGTCTCCTTTTTTTGCGTTTTAAACATTCCAGATCATGGTGGTAAATGTTACGATGGATTGCCTAGATCTAAATAATTCACTTACGGGTATTATTCCCAATTCTTTACTTTCAGATGCAAGCCAGTCATAAAGCCAATGGAGTAGAAATGAATGTTGAAGAAGGCGATCCACACCAGGTACTGTGGGACCAATTCGCTTTTTTCGTCGCTCTATCGACGATCATTACCATTAAAAGAAGCGCTTGATTGTAAACTTCACGTTTCACAAGATTTTAAAAGCCGTTATCGTTATTGGCCAGTATTCTAAAGACATAGTTTATACATCGGTAGGTTTAACATTTTCAGAACAATTCTGCCCTAGATTATAGGATACATACACAAACATGGAAAATTAATATTTCGGGAGTTTTTATGATTTCTACACGTGTAATATATTGTCCTTTTGAACAAGGTTTCTTTTATCTCTCTTAGATAAATGAAGAGCGAGACAGCAAAGATCAGGTAGCCTACCAATTTCTCACATTCACCTCACAATTCAAGATTGCGCTGTACGATCAATAGTTTGACAAACACGGCAAAGAAAAAGTAAAGGTAGACAGCACTACACTGAGATCCACATTAGAAAAAGAGGAAAAAAAGAAACAAATCCCCAAACTCGTGTTTTAATTTTAGGCGAACGATTTCATGTAAAAAAAAGAAAGCTGTTTGAACCTTGTCAGTTATGGCACCAATTAAGATTTTAAAGTAATCTTCTCTTTACCGTCTTTTTCATCAGACTTCAGGCGATAGTATCGCCTCCTGTATTTGTCATGGATGTTTTTGTTGTTGTAAACCCGAAACCGAAAACAAACGAGGAGAGGTTTGTTAGAGTTGATTAATTACTTCAGTAATGGATCATTTTGTCCTACCACATATGCGTATAAGTGACAACACTTATTAAAGGCAACAGATCCAGGCTGCAAGAAAAATAGATCATGTATCTTTTAAGTATAGATAAACGTCTCAGGTTAGCCTTACAATTCACGATTGCGCTCCGCAACCAAACTGAGTTTGCCAAACCGGCTGCTGTGAAAAGGGTTGAGAAAAAGAATAAAGGTAGACACCTGGCGCAGAATGGCTTTTGTTTGAAGGACATATTACTTACTTAATGGCATAAATTACCTCGGTCGCACTAGAGCTCCCGTGTGGGTCCTCGATGGACTCTAATTGGTTGCAGTTTTCCCTTACAAATGCAAATTGACTAAAAATTGCCTGCAGTTGCGAATACCCGGTGGACCTGAACTGTCCATCAAATGTACAAGCAGAGAGCAGACAATAGAGTTTCGAGCAATCCCGTTAATACGTAATAATAGCTCGTTCATCAATGTACGAATGAACGTGTTAGCTGTTTGTTGAAAGCGACAGTTATTTAGACGTTTATGCCGCGTCACCTTTTAGACCCTTCCATTGTGTCATCTGGTTTTCATAAAATCTGAAATTAAACAGTTGGGTTCGCTCGAGTTGGGTTCGAACTGAACTCTCAGCGCGCTCTCTCGCTCATGTTTGAGAGTTTCTGCAAATCATAATTACTTAATAACAGCTCGCCTATCGATGCATGAGACAACAAGTCAGCATAAAGTTTGTTTTCAGAGGCAATTGTTCAGGCGTTTTAAGCTGTTCTTAAACACATTCATAAATGAGAAAAAAGTAAAGGTAGACACCACTACATTGATATTCACGTTGGAAAAAGGGGAAAACAAGAAACAAATCAAAAAACTCCTGTTTTAATTTTAGGCAAACGATTTAATGTAAAAAAAAAAAAGAAAGCTGTTTTTAACCTTCTCAGTTACAGCACCAATTAAGATTTTTAAGTCATTTCCTCTTTACTTTTTCATCAGACCTCGGGCTATAGTTTCTCCTCCTGTATTTTTCATGGATGTTCTTGTTATTGGAAACCTGAAATCGAATACAACCGAGGAGAGGTTTGTTATTTTTGATTAATTACTTCAGTAAATTGTTAATTTTATCGTACCACATATGCGTATAAGTGATAACAATTACCTGATGAACTAAGGGCAACAGATCCAGGCTGCAAGAAAAATAGATCATGTATCTTTTATGTATAGATAAACGTGTCAAATTAGCCTTACAATTCACGATTGCGCTCCGCAATCCAAATTGAGTTTGCCAAACCGGCCGCTGTGAAAAGGGAAAAGAGAAAGGTGAAGACAGACACCTTTTCAGCGATTTGGGATCATTTACAATTGAAATATTATAGATGCCGATATTCGAATCATTGTTGGAAGCAGTTCATTGCTAAGTTTAGTATTAAATGTAAACTAAATTGATACTGTTTCTTTACAAGGAACGCGGGAAAGCTATAGCATCATCTGTTGAGAAATATCTGAAACAGATGATGACCACTCAGTACGGAGAACTTGACTGAAAGGAGTCGCTTGTTGATGAAAGAGATAACGAAAATCGAAAGTGGATTGCGTAAATCCATTTACATGAACTGTAAGCCGTTTTGATGATGTGTAAGATTTTTGGGTTTTTTGCAAGAAAATTTAAGACCAGCCCACAATTTGCGGGCAGAAAACGGGATTTATTTTTAGGGGGATCTAACTAACTCGAATCTTCTGTTAAGAAAGGACGAATTATCTTTCTAGTCTATGTTTGCTAATGAATATGCCTGTCATAACCGCTTTGGCCGCTGTTTTCCCCATATTCACCCGTATTAAGATCAATTGCTGTCATGAAGCGGTAATGTATGATTTTTCTTTGTATCTTTGGCTTATGAATAGTAGTAGTTACTCAGCTTGATCAAAGTGACGTTCTCCTGATTTGGTTTCCTTTGTCCCCAGTCCTCCGCCTCTCTAGAACAGGTTTTCTGTGTTTATCCCTATAGCTTGCTTCCCTCCCCCCCTCCTTCTTTCAGTCCGAACTAACAATGTTCAAGAAGGTCAATAGTCAGAGCAAGAGTTCACGTTTATGTGGCAAGATTTGTTTGGGCTTGGTTAATGTTAACGTAGTCTTAATATGTGTTTACATAAATAATCACACTGATCGAGTAGTCACATAGCTCGCCGATCCGAGACCTCGCATCTTTTGAAGCAGATGAGTTTTACTTAGTTTCCTTGGGTTTTGGTGTGAAAAATCATCTTTTATTTTTCTTTGTTATTGTTACTTTCTTGTTTCTTAGAGTCTCTTTTCTTTTCTTTTGTCCTCGTTCCTCTTTCCAGTTGTAGGTACCCATACCTCCCCTTCCCCCTTAAAAAATCACTGGAGGACCCTCCGCGTTATGGGGCTCACTTAAATAATAAGTTTATCAAGTACTTTAGCGGAGTCTTAATTATGTAAGATAAACTTGATTTTACTTATTTTTATTATTTAACTTTGTATATTTATCCTTTTACAAGTGTGTTTATCCCTATAGCTTACCCATTGTATCATTGTATTCTATATTTTTGACACTAAGTTGTGTATTAAACTGTACCCAAAGTGTTCCTGAACATGGGGGGAAAGCTGTGAAAATTATGTGTCCATCATCTCATTAAGTTTGGCAAGCTCCTTCGTCTAACGATCAACCAATCGTTTAAGTAACTTAATGTTTTCCTCAATGAACTGGGAGCTCTCTTTTTTTCCTGCTTTCCCTTTTTTGTCATCCGTTGTCTCATCTTCACTTAGGTTGTCTTCCTCACATTTTTCAAAGTGGCGGCCCCTTAACTGATACTTAATCACCGATTTCTTCCTCGTTTCTTTTCGTCTCTAGGATGACAAAATAAGATTAAAGACATTATTCATCATCATTTTCCCTAACTCTAAGAATCATGATACTATATCGATTTAATTTAAAAGCATTTGTTGTTTTCGCATGCTAAAGGCTCGCTGGATCAATTATCTTGGTGTTACATGAAAAAAATGTTAAAGTTTCTTGATTTCTTTAGGCTTACATGTACCTCTTTCCTGGTGGTAATCCCGTTTCTCTGAAAACAAAATTAAGAGTCTCATTTCACTACCTGAAATAATATTTCTAATGAGACAAACAGTATTGCACATCAAGGAAGTTAGACCTTGATTTGTTTGGGTTTTAACATAATTTCTCATTTATCAGTCCTACTTACCTCTCTTTGCACCTGCACTTCGTCTGGTTCCTTTAACAAAGAGATGGAATTTAAGAGATGAGAATAAACTAACGCCTTAATTTGACAGTCTAATTGAAAATGCCAGGTTAGCGATCAGTGCATTACTTCAATAATCTACATTCCCATCAAAAATGAAACGTACGGTTGTGGTGGAGTTCGAGAGACGCATTTTTCGCGAGTAATATTGAACGACTTAGAAACAATAGGTGATCGGAAGAGTTAATATCCACTTAGTTATCCACCTTTGAAAGATAAAACTTCTTCTCTTCCTTACCCTATTACCACGACAACAACAGCATAACGCCGGTGCGATCACCAATTTCTTGAGCCGCGTGCGTTATCAGCTACGGTCCCCAATCAATTGCATAAAGTAAAGCCACAACTCTAAACACGGAGGATAACATCCAACCTATATTTATATCCGTATCAAAAAGAGGCAGAAGTAAGTGGCTATTTTCGGCATTGTATTACTAAAATGTGACAGCAATTCATTCGACAACTGTATTTCTTGAAAAACTTTTACGTGACGTGAAGTGAGACGGAAATAGAGGCGGAAGAAATGATTTTATAGGAAACTACTAACTCAGACCAATCAGAAGTTTTACCGTGAACTTATAAAAAGAGATAAAGACAACAATATCATCCCCCTTGCATGCGTTCCCTCTCAGATTCCAAAGACCACGCTCCGGGCTTGAATTCATTTCTCGCCCCCCCACCCCCTCCCCTCCTCCATTTCCCTTTGTGCATTCCTCTCAGTCTGCAAATTTCGAATTTCAGTTTTCTTCAATAATCACTAACGGCAGCCAGACACACATGGCCCAATGACTTATCCAAGCCTTTGTTTATCATTTGTCAATGTGCTCTATAGAAAACAAAGAAACAAACGAAGAAACAAGGACAATAAACAGCGCAAAGCTTTCTGTTAAGTTTCGTTTTTTAAAGAACGCATTCAATCATTGAGGAGAACCGCAGTATTCATTTGTCAAAAGTGTTTGGTTTTCGTTGCGATCATCAATATCGAACAAGCGTCTATTTTAATTTTCAGAATACAAGGGAAACTTAAATACTTTGATCGAAACGGACAACTCTCGAGTTGCTCGAGCCTGTCCTTGTACGACCCTGTGTTAATTTTTGTAACAGAAAGAGAGCATAACTTTCAAAAGGGCGAAAATATAGCATTTACACTTCACCTTGAGAGAAAGAAAAAAATTTTTCGGAACTCACACAGGTATTTTGTGGTCTGTTGTCTCTCTTGTCTGAATACTTCTAGGCAAAAATAAATTCAGGTTTCATTCATCAGTTTCAAGATTTAAACATCAAGTTTCATAGAACAATGTTAAAATTAGTATACACATGTGAAGATAGATTTGCACAAGTCTGCAACAAGATGTAAAAACGCATATCAAGATTTAGTGCACGTATCAAGATTCGCATACGAATACACCAAGTTTAATAAATACTAAGCAAATTCGAACATACACACAAAATTCGCATATTCGTATCAAGTTTCGCATACCCACCTCAAGATTCATTTTACATGGCGACATTCCCATGTCAAAATTCCTCAAACATATGAGGATCCAGATTCGCACGTTCATCGTTTGATTTCAAACACCTCGTGGTCATGTAACCATTGGATAATTGATGGATTTCCTTTTCAATTCGTCTCTTGTATCTTCTTCTAGTTAGTAGGGGACGTTAAAGAACCCACACACTTATTGCAAAGAGTAGGTGTTGTGGTCTGCCCGCCCCCAGAAGAACCTTTTCGAACCTGACCAAATCCGAGCACATAAGCCTTGTAGAGAGTGAATGCTCGTAGTAAATAAATTAATAAAACTTGGGATGAGGCAGCTTCAAAGGATGGTACCTAATTCCTCATAACAGTCCGCTTTGTTTTGTAAATGTCAGCCAAGAATATTGGAGTAAGTTTGCATGTATCCTTGAAGGGGGGGGGGGGGGGGTAAATTTCAAGAATTTTTTTCTTTGAGCTGTGGCCTTTTCAAAATGGTTAGGAAAATTAGGAAAATGATCTAACACAGTGTCTGCCAGGGCTGCACAGGCTTTCCATACTTGGTACCATTAATGTGCTATTATGTTGCTACTGCTGACATCAACCAAGCAGCTGCCTATATGCATCAGTTTATGATGTCTATGATGAGAGGAAGCTATCGTATGTTAAGAAGGTGAATGTTTCAATGTCTTTACTATATCAGTTATAGATTTTTGTTTGTTCATTGTTGAGGTAATTATGGTCATACCTTTAAATTGCAGTTGTTGTATGGACCTTTTTAAGTGCTTTTCAGTTGGTGTGTTGTACTTTTAATAGACTTGCTGATCTGTGGTAGAAAGAACTCTCCCTGGAGACCAAAAAAGTAAAAATAGGTTATTTTTAATTTGCAGTCCAGAATTTGCTCAGCAAAAGCATTTAGTCTGTTTTCTTTTCCCAATATTTGAATCGTGTGGATTATTTTTTTCCTCAATAACACAGACTATCTGTGGCTGCTATATTTCCTATTCTCTTCTTGATACTTTATTGTTTTTACAACCAACACAGGTGATTGATGATGAAAATGTGACTAATTTAGATGAAGATAAGTACTTTGTTAAGCTTATGAGACAGTGGAATGACAGTTTCTACAAGTGATGGTAAGTTCAGACACATAATTACAATGACTGCGATAAAAAAATTAAAAAATAAAGAGAGTGAACAAGGTCAGTTAAAGGTTCAAACAAAACAGATTTCACTTCATCAGTGTGTCCACGTAGATACAATAATGAAATTGTTGTTGTATCGTGTCAATCCTTGTGCCTCTTTTATCTTTATTTCTCTGATTAATAATTATTCTTTGCTCAAGATTTGTTTTATTTATTTCTAATACCGGTTTCCTTCCCTATATCAAGTCATTCTTTATCCTCCTCGGTCATTGAAAAGAACACTTTTTTAAACAACAGTATTGGCCTGGTTAATGAATTGCTTACATTTAATATTTTTATGGCAATATCATAATTATATTATATCTGATGACATAATATTATTATACACCATTAGGCAAAAAGTCCTTGATTGTAGAAATCCTGATCCTAGAAATAATTATTATGGTATGAAAGCTTAGAAACTTTTCTCAGTAACTTTGACCTTTAACTCATAGGAAACAACAGAAACATGGCCGCCTAGTGTTTGATAACACATCTCACAGAGGGCTGCAGAATTGCAATGCTTGATCAGTTTTCCAATGGTCTTCAGACCCTGGGTTTCTTACCTGCAGTTCGCAATAAGTTCGCTTTATTTGAGGAACTGTTTGTGTCACCATCATCAAAGATCACTCTACTCATGCTGTTAAAAGCTTGTTTACATTAAAACCTGGTGCAGGTGGTTCATCAAAATTGTTGCAATGACTGTGTTTGCTTACATTCAGAGGATTGTAGAGGAGGGTGATGAAGAAGGCAAGTACAGTGCATTTACCAAGTTTCTTCTTGATAATGTATTTGTTAAATGCCTGTATCTAGTTTGGACAAGACACCTCTGGGTGTTTAAGCAGGTTTCAGGGTGCAAGCATGAACCATGCCCCAAAATCAACTTGAGCACCCCAAAAGCACCCTTTGTACTTTAGCCCCTCCACATTTTTAAGAAGGGTGTAAAACTATTGCTGCATGTTCAGTTGGTTGAAAGATGTTGCCAAGAAGAAAGGTCTGCTACTTTATTGTTTCTTGTGTTGAAATTGTGGAAGAATGGATTAGGCAGAATAATGGCAATACTTGTCCATAGAATAACCATAACCTTTAGATGTGTTGTGGGGAAGCCGATTTGCTCTCCAATTTCTAAGGACAGGGAAATATTCGTGGACCAGCTAACATTACCTTACAAATTTTTCCTTCTGCAGAACTGAAGAGGTTGCTAAGGTTCACTACTGGTGGGGAAATGTTAAATCCCTGTGGAATTAAAGCTGATGTAAGTCCTGACAGTAATAGCATCTATGCCTGTAATTTCTTGTGTGAACTGGTTATTCCACAATAAATGATAACCTGGGAGCACAATTCTTTCAAAGTTGTACTGTGGGCAGTTGTGGCTGGAAATGCTTTTAACTGTGTCTAGAACAAATTTCTTATTTCCACTTTTATTCCTGGTTTGTTTACTGTTAACAAACTCCAAGGAATTGTTTATCTAGTTGACTTACAGATGCAGAGGATAATGAAGGGTTTATGTGCATAATTTTTTACGGCAAATTTCTATTGAGATAAAAAACCTTTGCAAATGATTTGATCCATTCAATGAACAGTAGTTTGAAATTACTGGATAAGTTTATTCTAGTTTTGTTCCTGCTAAAAACAATGTCGTTGATATACCAATTTATCTATTACTGTATATACCTTTTATGGAGGGCAAGGTTATTATGGCTGTCCTAACCAACTTTTCAAAGGCATTTGACACAGTCTCATATGTGACGGTTCTCACAGAGCTCCACAATCTTGGATTCTCCAAATCCTACTTAAGATGGATAACCGGCTACTTGACTGATACGAAACAGTTTGTTTCGATCAACCATAAAGCCTCTGAAACCATTGAAGCAGCACTCAGCATCCCACAGGTTGCATTTTGGTTGAGTTTTTGGTTTAGTTTACTGACTTATAGTAATTTTACAGCATGCAGGTATTTCCAGTACAGTAGGATTACTGCAAGTAGTACATTTAATGAGTTAGAACTCATACTAAGCTTGTTGTCAATAATTACAAGATGTGCATGTGTAATCAATACAAGGTGCATGTGTAATCAATACCCTACACCCATTTATGCCTCTGTGAATCAAAATTCTGTTGGGCTCAGTTAATTTATGATCACTGTCTATGTGCCACAAGGCATAAGGGCAAGGCACAGAATGTGGTTGCTGTACAATTCTAAAACTGTGTCCTCTTACAGCTGACATCATAGGATTAACACGTGAAATAGAATCAAGGACATGTCTTCTCTGGAACTTGAAACCCTTAGCTCTAACCCTCCTTCTACTAAGTGCAACCCTGCAATTTAAATTAACATGTACCAAACTGAAAGACATAACATAAAGGGGTGGCTGTCAGTAATTGCATTCATTGGGATGTAACTTGATGTAAGAACTTCAAATGGTATCATCTGAAAAGTCTACCACAGGTCAAATTCCACTAGTCAAAGGTACAGAAATTTGAACTGTGTCAGCTGTGTTAAAAGGACCGTTCTAGGTTATAGTTCATTTAGGGTTGGGTGGAGAAAGGCATTGTAAGAAAAAAGAGTATTTTGAAAAAATAACTTTGATATGTAATAGCATTTTACTTTGCTTCACACTGAAAAAATATTTTCCTCCCAGGGATGTGTTGCTCGAAACCTGATTAACACCAATCCTTGGCTAACTTCATACAACAACGTTGTGCCCTGACAGTTAGATCTGAATTAGTGTTAATCATGCTTTAAACAACTTCCAAATTAAAAATTCCAAGCAAAACGAAGAAAAGTAACCATAAACTTTACTCCTATTCAATGACATGATTTATAATTAGCCAAACATAATTCAGAAGTTAAGCAAGTCAATTACCTGCTTCGGGATTTGACGTAAACTTTCGCGGACATGGTCATGTAAGTCACCATCTTCAATACTTTAATATGCGTCTGGACCGATTGGCATTTCAAACTAGTTACATCGTCGAATCAATGTCTTCGAAGAAACTCAAAAAATTTTTGCGATATCCACCCATTTGAAGGACTCTGCGCAGGCGTTCAACAAGATCCTCCTCCACACTGTACCGTGGTCGGCCTGTATGCCCTGTGTATTCTACAGGACAGTCTTGTTCAAATAGGGGCTCATTACGCGCTTTAGTGGCATTTTGATAACTGTACCTGGATAAATAGAACGTAGGACCCCTATAAGTTCGTCATTGTCTTTATGAACCTGATCTGAGGAACCAATGGACACAAGTCGGCTTGAGATCAAACCAAGAGAGTTAGTTCGTAGTCAAGAAGGCGACAGAGGAGGGTATCTACTCTATTTGGATCAAACTGACCGTTCAGTCCTTCAATTGCTTCGTGTAGAGTTCCCAGAAAAAACTCGTAAATCTGCTAAAGGTTTAATATCACTTACACATGCGACATCTTGTTATTGATCTAAGTAACCAGGCAAACTTTGTAAAATGGTATCTGCGACTCAAATACAAATATTTGAGGGATTTTGACAAAGGAATATAGTCATATGGAAATGAATCATGATGTAGGTATGCGAACCATGATACGAATATGCGAATTTAGTGTGTTTGTTCGAAACGTGCTGAATATCTATTAAATTTGATGTATTCGTATGCAAATCTTGATAGGTATATTTAGATTTTGTTGCAAACTTATGCAAATCTTAACGTATGTATGCTAATCGGGATCGCTGAAGGCATATCACAAGCACACATACGGCAAAATTCGTTCCCCGACGGTTCTTCTACCGGCTTGCCCTTCCTAATTCATTTTACAGATTTCCAGTTTACTGTACGCCTCGAAATTTGAGATGGTTTAGTTTTCGTGATTCCTCCCGCGCGTTGCGACGTCGAGAAGTTTGACTGGTAATTAAGACAGGGAATGCCATTGACTACTACTAATTAATATTAAAGATCGCTCAACCGAGCAAGGTCGAACTCTTGGGCTTAGTCTGTAGTGCCTTCTTCTCATGGAGAAATGGCATCTTATTTACAACCAACCGCGCTCAAGGGCATTATTTAAAAGTCATCCCGATTATGATATCGAAAAGTAGAGTCATTAAAAGATGCCCTGGTCCGAGCTAAACTTCGAAGGCAGAAGATTTAAAATCGTTTGCGAATGCCTGGAGTCACGCCGGCCCGTCAACACGTTCAAGAGAAATCAAACTTGATTTTCTCCCGCGTCTTATACTTCAGGGCGGTTGTCCATCGAATTCGGGATGATATGAAGAGCTAACCATCTTTTAGGGAAGCTGTATTCCTGTAGCCTCCAACAACACATCCTCTGGGCATAATTTCATAGCGCTTTCCTAGGTTTTAGAGCGTCTGCTTTCTAACTAAATGATATGAGTAATGTCGAATTAGGTTCCACGATGATGTCATGAGCCAACCCGACCCAATTCTGGGACCTTTGAAAATTCTTAAAAAAAAGAAGTGAAAGAGATGCGACATTAACTTTTTCGACTTAGTAATCAGTTAGAGCTCTTTTCGGCCCAGTAAGTTTCCAAACTATTTGATTGATGCGTTTTCTTTAAACAAAAGCTTTTGAAATGCCTAGTAACATGCTTTATTAATGCACAAATGACCCGAAACAAACCCAACTACCAATGAAAAAAAACAAGTTTTGGCACGTTAACACTCTTATAATAACACTCTTATAATCAGGACTGTCGTCTGGGAATTAAAGGAACGGATTAGTTCTGTTGTCTAAAACAAGTCTTTCTGTTTTCAAGTTTTCTTGCTATGGCGCAAGACATCGCCGCCGAAAATGTACATTTACAGCAGGAAGGGGGTGCCGAAGACGTTAACAGTCCTCTGCGAGATATTTTGGAGAGAGAAGACGAGAATGATAGAAAACCAGAGAACAATCTTGCAAACCAATTACTCCGTGCCCTCGGGGAAAACGATGCTTTCGAATGTTGGAAACTTCTGGAAAGGAACCATGCTATGGTCAGGCTGGAACACGAAAACTTCCGAAATGACTGCGAGGAAGCCAACAAGAAAGAGCGGCAGAGGGAAGGGAGATTTCGGTGCGACTGTCGGGATTGCTGCACGAAAATGTTTAACTTTTGTCCCAACAAGTGCAAACCTCGTTGTTGTTTGAACTCTTCGAAAGAGTCTAGCGACGAGCAACAAAGCTCCGAACCGCAAGGATCAGAAATTGAGAGCATAAACGATGAAACGAAACTTAACTGGATCAAAATTCATTCTAACCCTCTGTTCATTGGTTTAGAATGGCTATGGAGAACAAAATCTAACTGTAAGTGTAGATTTTGCAAGGAAGATGGGAAATTGGTTGGAAAAGAAAAGGAAAAGAAGGAGGATGTCATAGAAAGTTCTCTACATGATGCATATCTACTCGATGAAGCGTCGTCTCTGAAGCACTACAATAGCCGAGATGTTTACAGAAAATCGGCGGAGGCTTACGAAACGTTTGCTGCTGGCGTGCTGAAGAAAGCCTCCCAGAAAGAACTTTACCAGATCATGGATATAGAGGGAGTGGGTTGCCTACTGCAAAGTAATCCTAATCAACACAAGAATTTTATTCAAAGTCTGAGTCTTCTCAAGAGTGCAGTTAATAAGAGAAGGAAGAAGGTACGTGCGCTTTAGTGATAGTTTGTGGTATGAAGCGCTTTACTGGTAGTAAATATCAATTATAAAGACTGATGGAGGAGATATACGATAGGTTTTTCTGTTCACATATCTAATATTCTTTCTGGCGTCGGATGAAGCAATTGTTTTTTACCACTTGAATTTTTTCAATTTGTAACGAGAAACTCTCGAAAATTCCTGCGTAACATGATAGCTTAGCTTAAGAAAAAGATTCTCACCGGTGAAGCGGAAAATGATCTATAAGCTTGTCAATGTAAAGCGAGAGGACTCAATTCACTTGCTGAGCAAGTGAAGGAGAGATGTTTGGCTTTGAACGTGAAATTAATTAGTTGACAATTTAAATGTAAACAAGCGCGAGGATCCGCGCGGCTTGCGCGTTGACGGTTGCTACGTAAATTTATGACTCTTCCGAACAATTTTCTCTTTGGAAATAACTACGCAATCATAGCATGAATGAAAATTTTCGCAATTGCAGAATGATTCGGCGAAAAGAACGGCTAAGCTAACAATGACAATCGAGTAACAGTTGTTGTACTCGGCATCTGCAGATTTATTGGGTTACGTTGTGACACAAAGAGCGATTATCTGTTCTGCCACGACAATACAATCGTTAAATTCTGCCAGCTAACTGATAATTTATTCTGATCAGACCTTTGACTCTGTGTCGGCATGGAGGCCGGTGAGCTGCTCGGCAGGGACCTTGTTTTCGAGGGAGATTTCAACTGCATTATGTTCTGAAGAGACAGGAGTATCATTTAACGCTTGAAAAAATTGAGATTTTTTGATAATACATTTCCGGCGTCTATGTCATAACTAAGGAGCTCTTTCAGTTTGAAATATCATTTTTAATAAGTCATCAGGTAAGCGCAGGAACTTTCCGTGCGAAGGTACGAGTGTGTTCTGCGGTATCTAGGACTTAACTGTATTATTTGGCGAGAAAGAAATTCTACTCGCTGGCCTGACCAATTTGACGTTAAGTTTAGGTTGTATGGGTTTACTGTAATTTTCGAAACAAAACGAAACGAAATGAAAATCTGTAATTTGGGAAATGGAAATATGCTAATGATTTGCAAAATAGAAATTTATATTTTGCAAATCATTAGCATTTTTCCATTTCGCAATATTACAGACTTTCATTTCGTTTCGTTTCTCAAATTACAGTAGGCCGTTGTATGCTTGATGATTTCTGTCTTGAGCTATGTAATGACGCTCGGTGAATCTCCCTGCTTAATAACTTGAGCTGAAAATGATGATGCCTGAACCGTTTTATCAGCAAAGCAAGGTTTACCTTTGCTTCTGTGCCTTCGAAGCAGGAAAACGAATTATTCCTGTAGTAGTTTGATGGCAGATGCTTGAAATCACATGGTGTTTCCTTCAACTGTTGGAACCTAACATTAGCAAGATGAACTAATTATGGAATGAATCCTTACATCACAGCTCGATTAATCCTTTCCTGTAACATGACGGGCTCTTGGTTGGTTAGTGTGTTTTCTAACTAATTGTACTGCACTGTTTCGTAGTGTCAAAGGCACCATTTATTCGCAAAACACACATAATCTACCACAAAATACCTGTGGGTGAGGTAATTCGACATTTTCGTTCTTTCCCACATTAATATTCTTCTCTCCTTTTGTAAGAATGTAGAGATCACTCACAATGTTTCAAGTAATCCACCCACCCTACAAAAAAGTAACTCTTGCATGCATAGCGTGCCTATGTTTTGAAATAGTCCTATTTGGGCTGTTGTCATCTAAAGGCAGAACCTTTCCCCTTTTTTTCGCCTGGTTCTGTCTCTCTTGGGAAGTCAGTCTTGCTAGGGCCTTTGTTATCTGAAGGCAGAACCTTCCCTGTTTCTTTTGACTTGGCTCTGTCTCTCTTGGGTAGTCAGCCCTATTTGGGCAGTAGTTATCTGAAGGAAGAACCTTGTCTTTTCTACTGGTTCTGTCACTCTTGGGTAGTCAGTCCTATTTGGGCGGTTGTTATTTGAAGGCTGAACCTGTCCTTTTTTATCAGTTTCTGTCTCTCTTGGGGAGCTGGTTCATTTGAGACTGTGCGTTTGTGTCTCATAACAAACTAATTTTGAGTTTGAATCTCGACAAAATTAAATTTACTTGTCTTGACTGTACAATTTTTTTCCTTTATAGATTTAATTTAACGTTAACCATCAAAAACCGTGATGAAAATTCCACCTTTTTTCAGCTAAAAATTAGTTATCCTGTTGCGATAAGCAACCAACTCGAACTGAATCAACACCATATACTAAGTGCACGTTCCGTTGACTGACTTTCTGGTGTCTCCCCCAAGATCTCGTTGATGTTTTATTTAAAGAACAAAATTACCAACGAGTAAAATATACCTCTTCTCGCAACGTATTCCATTGCATTTACATTTCCAACTCTACTCTCAAATGTGATAACTTCCCTGTTTAAAAAAAACAACTTCAGATACCAGATGTAAAATTGGTCATAGATTATTAAAGAGTTTTGTGAGTGAAGAACTTTTTCTACTAGTTTTCGTTAGGTTTTCTCGCAGCCTAATACATGAAGTTAGCTGTGTTCGCTGCGGAGCGCCAGGAAACTCCGGCGGGAAAAAAAAACTTCGAAGATTTTACTCCTTTAACGATCGCTTTAAATTACATTACTTCCTTAACATTTGCCAATTATGTGCTGCCGGCGAAAGGCGCAAAAAACTCCGTTATCTATTTCTTTGCAGGCCAATACTATCTGGAAAATAAAAACTTGAGTTTAGCTGCGCTGTGTGATCCATGAGTGTTCTCATCGCGGTTAGAGTTTACTGTTGTTTACGGTGTTATCTTCCGGAGTGGATATACCGGTACTACGTTTTCACTTTGTTAGCGTTGAAAACTACGTGGTTTTGGTGAAAAACTTCATCCTTTTCAAATCTTAACCACTATCCAGATGCTTGTACCAATAGAGTGGGTCAGCAAACTTCCATTGTATGTTTCACGAGATGCAAGAACGCGAGTGACGCTGAAATTAACGCGTGTACCCTATCTGGAAAACATACATTCGTATTATGACAAGAAAGGTCGGCTTAAAGATTTTGGGTTACTCTTGCCATGCAATTTGGACAGCGGAAAGTGCCAAAAAAATAAGTACCGAAAATTAATCCGCAATACCTCGATCGTAGTGTGGGTGCGAACTTAGTTCTTCTCTTACAGTTAACATTTGCCCAGCGGATCTTAGATCCGCCTCAGCCTAGTTTGCATGTATTTTTTGTCTTGGGAAAAGCTCGTCGTGAAGCACGATATAGTTCTGAAACTGAAATGTTTAACGGTCCCTCGAGTTGCTTAGCTTTCCTAAACTTTAATAAATGATTTAAGAAATTGGTATCGTTATTTACACCACCAATGAGAAAAAAAGACTCCAGTTGGAGTTGGCGTGTACTCCTGGATTACGAAAGTCACTCTCGGAAAATGTAACTAAGCTTGCATTACAACGGGATTATTGTTATTTGCGCCGCAGGAATGTGATTTCTGCATCATGGTCGTAAAATGAAAAGCGCGTCATTGGACCCTGTCGCGGTCGAGTGAACATCTCTGGTGGCAGCAAGAGAGCGTGAATAGACGTGGAATGTAATGGGGATTCACTGTCTGCTGCCGTTCCTTCGAAAGTGTTTGCGGTCCTGCGCGACTCCTGTTATTCGTCCGTGACAAATTTATTGTTAGGAGGCAACTGAAGAGATTCAGAAAGAATCGAAACTGCAGCCTTGCCCAAGAATCTATTCATCTGGCAGCAGTTACACTTACAGCCGATGGCCGTGTGAATAATATTAAATTCGCGAGTTATTTAACGGGGAATCGACCCTTGACATGCAAACTCATTATATTACAAAGAGACAGCGACCTTCTAATACACGAACTATTTTTCATGTCATACACTTAAAGGCGTAAATACGGGATTCGCGAAAGAAGAAGTCTTACGCCTCCAAGACCAATTCGTTAAGCTCAACGTTAAACAAAAAACGTACAGAGTTTCAGATATGCTTAAAGAATAAGGGTTTGAGAAACGTATCTCTGGAGTTGTTGGACTTGTTCTGATAAACTAATACGTCTATCTGTATGTGTACTTGTAGTTTGTTTCAAGTCCGAGGTGTCAAGCTATCCTCGATGAGATTATCTTTTACAAGATGCGGGATTGGCAGGACAAGAGCAAGACAAAGAAATTTTTTTGGTCCCTTTGGCATTTTCTCGTCATCTTACTTGTAACTCCTTTGTTTTACGTTTTCATTCGACCACCCATGAAGATATGGCGCTGTCTGAGTGATATCGAATGGCTTGCGCGCATATAGAAATTGTATGAGCATCCCTACAATAAGTTTGCAAACCACACCATGTTTTACATTGTATTCCTGTGCCTGCTTTTCGCCTCAACTTTCGGCTTTGAACACGAGTACAGAACAAGCACAACAGGGCTTTCATCCATTGGTAAGTTGTGTAGATTGATTCTTCAGTACCCATTTCACCACATTGAGTGTAGTGAGTGTATTAGCTAAGAGCAACGGCTGATTCTGTTGATACCGTTTAAGCTCAAATTAGCGCCCAGGACTATTTCTTTATTTTGTGATGCATAATCCTGAATTGGGTGGTTAAACTAACGGGAGAGGGTTGGAGTAGAGGGGGGGTTCTTACTTTCAACTACTCTTTGGGTTAAAAATGTTGTCTTTATCAGTAGTAACCTCTAACTGCAAGGTTCTGAAAAGTAAATTAGTGTGACATTAAAGGAATTTAATCAACATCTCGTTAGCGTGAGGCATTAACCAAGTATTACATTTTTCAACAAATAATGAAACAGCATCTCAAATTCATTTTGGCAGAGTCATTTGCAGTTCTGATTTGTCCACAGATTATGCTGTCCTTTTTTTTTTGGTCGGTTTCCTTCTACAAGAAATCTGGGAAGTTGCTAAACAAGGATTCCGAATCTATATCTCGAAATGGTGGAATGTTGTGGACACAATGACACTTTTTACACTCCTGGCAGCTTATATAGTATGGCTTGTCACATGGCTAAGCGTTTATGAAGAATGGCAACCGAGGAAGAATGCCTTCATTGTGGCAGATGTCTTGTATGCCAGCGCCACAGTGTTAGCATTCTTTCACCTGGCTCACGCATTTCAAGTCAGCTCAACTCTTGGCCCTTTGCAGCTTTCATTGTACAGAATGCTGAAAGATGTGGCCAAGTTTCTTTTCATTTTTCTGATGCTTTTCATTGCATTTGCAACTGGCCTCATAAAAATTTATTCATACTATGTGGTCTCTCAAGTGAAACTTCGTGAAGAGGGCGAGAGTCAATTCCAGGACTTCCATCCATATGCTGAGTAGGTGGATGTTATTGCGATATCTATATAGAAGAGTAGGCGCCCATAAGCAAACATACAATAATTCATCTGTAATTGATAGATAAATGATGCTAAAAGAAATGTAAGGTGCCTTTTTTGACTTATTGAGTGGACAGACGAAAAAGACTTATGCCCATGTAATCGGACCGACAGATCAACATCAGACGCCTAGTTTACATATTGGCATGAGCTGACAAGTGAAAAAGACATCTGATTTTTCATCCTTCGCTACTTTTCAGGCACGGGATCACTTTCATTGGCTTGTTCTGGTTACTACTTGGCAACGTGGAAGAAGACAAAATAAGGGTTGATGATCCTGCCTTTTCCCTTACACAACTGTTTGGTCGCTTATGTATCCTCATCTACGTCGTTTGTACCGCTATTGTTGCTTTAAACATGCTGATTGCTATGATGAATAACTCCTTCGACAGAGTTATGGTAGGTCTCAAATTGTGGTATGTGACAGATTTTGATTTGAAATAATAAGTCCATGATGTTTGCTAGCTGGGTTTTCACTCAGTGACGTAAACCACTTCGATCACCACACCATGATTGGTCCGTACTATGACTCATGTGGATTCAAGTAAATGGAGTCAACCTTCGCAGAAATCACCAAATTCCTCTCATTACTGAGTATACCTACCTAATTCGATCTCGGATAACCTTAAACTCTTGCCAAACTTGGGGGATTTTATGTGAGTTATCACATGTGATAGATTTTAACTTAGAAACTGAACTTTCGTTTTTAGAGTGATGAGGACAAAGAGTGGAAGTTTTCAAGGGCTCAAATGTGGTTAGAATATATCGACAAAGGAAATGCAATACCAGTACCTTTTAACCTTGTGTATTACACCTCTTTTGTCCTAATATTCATAATTGGAAACCTCGTTTGCTGGATTGCAACGGCATGCTGCGGATGCAAATGTAATAAGAAGGTAAATGTTAGCAATTGCCAACTTGCAAAATCATTTTGGTGAGGTCTTGGTTTAGTGGGGTCATCTTGTCTTTGGAATAATTGCAAAATTCTTTAAGGGAGGTCCTGGTTATACTTTCATCATGCTTCTAGGGAAAAAGGCTCAGAGAAATAAATTCCGTTCGCTATATTTTAGCCCCCAGGATGAAACATTTTTCGATATGAGCTGGTCTCTTATTTAATCCCACAAGCACACAGAAACAGACAAAATCAAGTAGTACAATTCCGGGAAATGTGACATGTTAGTGTAGATATGAATTCCAACAGATCTTGTCAAGTTTAGATGCAAATTTCAACGGATCTTATCAAGTGTAGATATAGATTTCGACAGATCTCAAGTGTACTACAAAAGCTATGGATGTCTCTCGAATGATAACTCACGTTGGCGCTAAGATATGTTTTGTTTCATTTTGCTGCTTGCTTTGACAGAAACGGCAAGAAGATAGAAGAGGAACTGTTGAGGTACGCAAAATGAAATAACCAATTTTGATATAAACCTTACTCGTTGGCGTTTGCCTCCTTAAATTTGTTTGCGTCATAAACATTCCAGATCATGGTGGTAAATCGTAAGATGGGTTGCCTAGATGTGCATAATTCATTTACGAACATTTTTCCCCAATGCTTTACTTTTAGATGCGAGCTATGGGAGTAGAAATGAATGTTGAAGGAGGCGATCCACAGGCGATCCAGGTATTGTGGGGCAAATTTGCTTTTTTCGTCGCTTTATCTGCGACAAGTACCACTCAAAGAAGCGCTTGATTGCAAAATTTATGTTTCACAACATTTTTAAAGTCGTTATCATTATTGGCCAATATTCTAGAGACATAGTTTATACAAGTTTCACTAGGTTTAACATTTTCAAAACAATTCTGCCTTAGATTATAGCATACATACGCAAACATGGAAAATTATTATTTCGGGAGTTTTCATGATTTTGACACGTGTCAGATATTGTCTTTTTGAACAAGGTTTCTTTCATCTCTCCAAGATAAATGAGGAGCAAGGCAGCGAAGATCAGGTAGCCTACCAATTTCTCACATTCACCTCACAATTCAAGATTGCACTCCGTGATCAATAGTTTGCCGAATGTGGCAAAGAAAAGAGTAAAGGTAGACACCAATACATTGAGATCCTCATCAGAAAAAGGGGAAAACAAGAGACAAATCCCAAAACTCGTGTTTTCATTTTAGGCAAACGATTTAATGTAAAAATAAGGAATCTTTTTTGAACCTTCTTAGTTATGGCACCAATTAAGAGTTTTGAGCCATTTCCTCTTTACTTTTTCATGAGACCTCGTGCTATAGTTTCGCCCATGTTCTTATTATTGTAAACCTAAAATCGAATACAACCGAGGAGTGGTTTGTTAGAGCTGATTGATTACTTCAGTAAATTGATCATTTTGTCGTACCACACATGCGTATAAGTGACAACAATTAACTGAGGAACTAAGGGCAACATGCAGATCCAGGCTGCAAGAAAAATAGATCATGTATCTTTTTTGTACAAATAAACGTCTCAAATTAGCCTCACAATGTATGATTGCGCTTCGCAATCCAAACTGAGTTTGCCAAACCGGCTGCTGTGAAAAGGGCAGAGAAAAAAGTAAAGGTAAACATCACTATATTGAGATTCACGTTAGAAAAAGGGGAAAACAAGAAAGAAATCACAAAAGTCATTTTTTAATTTTAAGCAAACGATGTAGTGTAAAAATAAGGAATCTGTTTGAACCTTCTCAGTTAGATTTTTGAGTCATTTCCTCTTTACTTTTTCATGAGACCTCGTGCTATAGTTTCGCCCATGTTCTTATTATTGTAAACCTAAAATCGAATACAACCGAGGAGTGGTTTGTAAGAGCTGATTGATTACTTCAGTAAATTGATCATTTTGTCGTACCACACATGCGTATAGGTGACAAAACTTACCTGATGAACTAAGGGCAACAGATCCAGGCTGCAAAAAAAATAGATCATGTATCTTTTGTGTATCATAAAACCTCTCAACTTAGCCTCACAATTCACGATTGCGCTTCGCAATCCAAATTGAGTTTGTTAAACCGGCTGCTGTGAAAGGAGAAAAGAGAAAGGTGAAGACAGACACTTTTTAAGCGATTTGGGATAATTTATAAATGAAATATCACATATGCAGATATTTGAATCATCGTTGGAAGCAGTTCATTGCTATGTTTAGTATTTATTATAAAACTAAATTGATACTGTTTCTTCTTTATAAGGAACGCGGGAAAGCTATAGCATCATCTGTTGAGAAATATCTGAAACAGATGATGACCACTCAGCACGGAGGACTTTAAAGGAGTCACTTATTGATGAAAGAGATGACCAAAATCGAAAGTCTGTTGCGTAAATTCATTTAAACGAACTGTAAGCCATTTTGATGATGTGTAAGATTTCTGTTTTTTTGCAAGAAATGTAAGACCAGCCTACAATTTGCGGGCAGAAAACGGGATTTATCGTAGTTAGTTTGATGTAATTTTTGGGGGGTCTATAAACTCGTATTTTGTGTTAAGAAAGGATGTATTCTTTATCTGATCTATGTTTGCTAATGTATACGCCTGCTATAACTGCTTTGGCTGCTGTTTTCCCCATATTTACCCGTCTTTATATCAATAGCTATATTTGTGCTGTCATGCAGCGGTAATGTATTGATTATTCTTTTCATCTTTGACTTCTGATTTGGTTTCCTTTGTCCCCTGTCCTCCGCCTCTCAGATCGGGCACGCTCCCCCCCCCTCCTCCTTTCAGTCCGAACTACCAACTTACTACCCAGAGCAAGACTTCACATCTATGTAACAAGATTTGTTTGGGCGTGGTTAATGTTAACGTAGTCTTAATATGTGTTTATATAAATCACATCGAGTAGTCACATAACTCGCCAATCCGAGACCTCACTTCTTTTGAAGCAGATGAGTTCTACTTAGTTTCCTTGGGTTTTGGGGGTGGAAATTTACCTTTCTTTTTCTTTGTTTCCTAGAGTTTCTTCTATTTTGGCCTCGTTTCTTTTTCCAGTTGTAGGTACCCATACCTCTCCTCCCCCCCCTTAAAAAAAATCACTGGAGGACCCACTGCGTTATGGAGTTCACTTAAATAATAAGCTTATCAAGTATTTTAATGGAGTCTTAGTTGTGTCAAATAAACTTGATTTGACTTATTCTTAATTTTCAACTTTGTATATTTTTATCTTTTTACAACTGTGTTTATCCTTATAGCTTACCCATTGTATCATGTATTTTATATTTTTGAGACTCAGTTGTGTATTAAACCTTTAACTCCCAAGATCTCATTACCAATTCTCCTTACTGTCTGCCGAAGATTCTCATTATGTTAGTTTGGAGAATTTGGTATCAGATCAATTAGTAATCCAATAATATATTTTTTCCTTTATTCTCATCACTTGTCTGCATAATATTGTATAGATATAGTAAGGCGAAATTCTGTCTTGGTCACTCACGGGAGTTAAAGGTTTAAACTTTACCCAAAGTGATCCTTAACATGGGGCAAACCACTAAAGACTATAGAATACGGTGTCTCTTCTACTACCTTTGACAGTGAGGACTAACAGACGGTTCGTTCCGCGCATAATGAGTGTTAAAGTTAATCTAACAAATCAATAATGATTTTTAAATTGGCAGAGGGGTAGTAAATAGCCACACGAGCGCGTAAGGAAATATAACTCATTAACTATTGGGAGACCAGTCCAAGAAAATCTCAGTTATGGGGATCACTTAAATAATAATCTTATCAAGTATTTTAGTTGAGTCTTAATTGTGTAAGATAAACTTGATTTCACCTATTTTTTTATTCTATACTTTGTATATTTATCCTTTACAATTGCGTTTATCCCTATAGCTTACCCATTGTATCATTGTAGTTTATGTTTTTGACACTCAGTTTTGTATTAACTCATACCCAAAGTGTTCCGAGCACAATGTGTGTTGATGTTAATCTAACACATTAATAATGATTTTTAAATTGGCAGAGGAGTAGTAAATAACCATACAAGTGCGTTATGAAATATAACTCAATTATTGGGAGACCAGTCCCAGAAAATCTCAGTAAATAGTTATCTTGAAAGAATAATTGTTATTATTCTGATGTAGTTTATTAAGTCTGAGTTATTTGTTTTACTCTATCTTCATTTATATTCTGTTCCCTTCTCTGTAATCATGAATTTAAGATGAACGTGAAAGGGTGAAGGCCTCTAATCCTTGCCCCATAGATTCTGGTTGACAATATATGATAAGAAACAATTGGAAAGCTGTGACAAAATGGTCAGTAGAGCAACAGTCAGTGCCACTATCACTTCACTAATGTGTCCATCATTTTATTAAGTTTGGCAAGCTCCTTCGCCTGACGATTAACCAATCGTCTAAGTAACTTGATGTTTTCCTCAATGAACTGAGAGCTCTCTTTTTTTCCCGCTTTCCCACTTTTGTCATCCGTTGTCTCATCTCCACATAAGTTGTCTTCCTCGCATTTTTCAAAGTAGCGGCCCCTTAGATATTTCATCACTAATTTCTTCATCGTTTTTTTTCGTTTCTAGGATGACATAATAAGATCAAAGACATCATTCATCATCATTTTCTCTCACTCTCTGTATCATGATACTCTATCGATTTCATTTAGGGGTATTTGTTGCAATTGTTTTCGCATGCTACAAGGCTCGCTGGATCAATTTTCTCGTTGTTACATGAAAAAAACGTCAAAGTTTTACTTTAAGCTTATATGTACCTCTTTCCTGGTAATCTTGTCTCTCTGAAAAAAAAAATTAAGAGTCGCATTTCATTACCTGAAATAATATTTCTAACGAGACAAATAGTATTGCATATCAAGGAAGTTAGACCTTGATTTTGGGTTTTGACAGAATTTCTTACCTCTCTTTGCGCCTGCTCTTCGTCTGGTTCCTTTAACAAAGAGATGAAATTTAAGAAATGAGAATGGATCAACGCCTTAATTTCACGGTCTTATCGTAAATGCTAGTTTAGCGATCAGGGTCCAGTTATTCGAAGGCCGATTAGCGCTAAGCTAGGGTTGAATTTGAATCTGGTTTCTTTACTCATTTGTTCGCGCGGCCTTTTTGAGATCATATTCTCTATTCTAAATGGAGCATTTGACTATCAAATTTTCGACAAAAAGAATTATACTGAATCTTCTTTTAAAGCTTTCAGATCTGAAATCATATTTCACACTAACCCTGGGTTATCTAAACCCAGCTTTGAAAAACCCAGCCCAGTGCATTACTTCAATAATCTACATTCCCATCTAAAATGAAAGGTACGGTTTTGGTGGAGTTTGAGAGGCGCATTTTTCCCGGCTAATATAGAAAGACTTAAAAACAATAGGTGATAAGAAAAGTCAATACCCTCCTAGTGATCTACAAAAAATAAAACTTCTTCTCTTCCTTACCCCATTATCACGACAACAACAAACTTTGTCAGCAAATAGAATACTCCCATACAAGGTGTAATAGACCATGTTGATGGGTGCCGGCACCATGTTGCCTTTGTCAATCCATTCCAGCCACATTCGGGATCTTGAGTATTTCCACTCAATTTCGGAGTTTTTCTGAAATTGAATTGTGAAGAAGAAATCAAGAAGTTGAGATGGTTTTTCCCTGAGTAGCGGGGACTGCTAGTTTCAAAAAACAACGCAGTTAGGAATTTATTCGATGGACTGTAGTTCTTCATGTTGCTCTTCCTCAATAAATAACTAAAACTTTCTAGAAAATGGGTCAAATCTGACTGACCTGCGGCAATGGTATTTATTTTGGGTGTATACTCACCATGATTCTCTCGAACGAATTATTCATCATGGCGATCAGCATGTTCAAAGCCACTATTGCAGTGCAAATCACGTAAGCCATCAGGAAAAGACGACCAAATGTGGCGGTGAGAGCAAACGCTGGGTCTTTTACCTCAATTTTGTCTTCTTCTACGAGGCCAAGCAGCAACCAGAATAACGCTATAAACGCGCTCTTGTGACTGAGAAGCAAAAGATATCAGCATATTATAAATACTCAGACGCAAGAATGAAATTTTCGCATTCCTCTAAACAACTTCTAACTTTTGCGTTTCCGAACGGAAATCACCGAGCTTAAGTAGCCTTCTTCGATGCCAGTATCCATGTTTCAGATTAAAGCTTTGTTTCAAGGTGGCCTATAGTCGTGTTTTTGTTCTGGCTTAATTATGTACATGTATAAACAACAACTTAAATTAGGAAATACGACATGAAGTAACTCTATGTTTGCACAAAAACAATGCAGACATGTGAAATGGGTGCTGGCTTTGCAAAGGGCCGAGCGCTCCACTGTTTCTCGAGCTTCTGCATTATCAGCTTAAAGGCTACTCAGTAAGTTCATCTCTCAGTAGTCGATGAAATTCAGAACGAGTTTATCACCATTGACTCGCCGTTCGTTTGCTTTCGGGAAATGCTGAAGCCATCAGTTTATTAGTTATACCTAATTTGCAATAAAAAAAACACCTTACGGAGTAGCTTTCTTATCTCAAAAATATATTATACTTAATGTTGGACGTTATTGGATAAAGATATTTCTCATCAAAGCTCTCTTACTCCGCGTACGGATGGGATTCCTCATTCTCAGTGTGGTTCCATTTTCTCTGCAGTTCAGTTTTCGAGGTTTCATAGTAAGAGTAGACTTTTACGACGCCATTAGTAAACGAGAAATACAGCACAAGGAAGATAAAGAGGAATCTTTGCACATCTTTGAGCATTTTGTAAAGTGACAGCTGTAGAGGGCCAAGTATCGAATCAACCTGAAATATATGCGTCAGGTGAAAATATGCCATAACGGATGCACTTGCGTACAACACATCGGCTAGAACAAACGCTGCTTCCTCAGGTTTCCATTTTCTAAAGTACAGACAGGAGAGCAACCACACAGCGAAGGACGCCAGAAAAGTCAAGATGATCAGCGTGTCTACGACATTCCACCACTTTGATATATAAATGTAAATTCCTTGTCTGCGAGCTTCGAGAAATTCCTGTAGAAGTAAGCCAAGAACAAACGAAAGCACCACATAGTCTGTGAAGAAAATGTACAGTTGTTTAGCACAACAGCACACGCGCGTCAAGCTTTGATTGATATACTGGGCGTTTTGGAGGCTAACCATAGAGAGAAGGAAAACATGATTTTGAAACTGTAAAAAGGGTGATATTCTAGACAAGTAATAGATATGTAATAATAGGTTGATCTGTATACTTGTTTTTTGCTAAGTTTTTCTTTCTTTACATCAACTATTTAATCTTAATTCAAATCGTAAGGTTGAAACCCAAACTGCTTAAAATTTTAAGTGTAGTACACTGGAAATAAATGATGACTGCGGGCTATCAAACGAACAAAAAAAAGCCAAGTCGATGTGAGTGAAAATTAAATTTATGACACTTACCACACCATATCAGCCCAGTCGTTGAAGTTTCAAACTTGTCGTCAAAGGAGGTCAAGAATATCATTGAGAGAAACACCAGATATCACATCGTGTGGTTAATAAACTTGGAATAGGGATGCTCATAAAGCTCTCTGAATTCCCAAATCTTCTCATTGTTACAGCAACGATAAAATTTACGAACCAACCGGATCGGTATGTAGAAGACGCTCGATACTGCTACAAGCAATAGTTGGAAGAAGAACCAAGCCAGTTTGGTCAGTCTGCTTTTATCCTGCCAACCAGGCCATTCATAGTATATAATCTCGTTAAGAATCCACTGACATTTTGGGCTTGCTACAAACTGCGAATTGAAAAGGAAAAGATTGTTTTGATAAATTTGTAATTTCTTGATTTCTAACATATAAGTCCTAAATTATTTGCAACCACTAATTTACGCCTATCCTTTTCGTTTTTTTCACGTATCATTTATGCACCGTTATTTTGGCATTTTATGTAAATTACGCCACCCTTCACATTTCATGTGTCACGCACTTCCCGTGTACTTTATTTTTGCTACCATATGAACCTTTTTCCTTCGAGTGTTTCATGATTCGTATATTACCTCAGAATTTGGTAAGTTTTTGTCTCGACATATCTTTGTATTTTATTTTTTTCGCCTTATTTGTTACTATATTTTTGTAAAGGTCGTTTTTTCTGTTTCATAGGAGTTTACTTCTTCACGTTCATATTAAGAGGGTTGGTAAATCGAATGGTGAGTAAACTTGTTTAATTTAAGCGGGCGCTTGCCTCTTTAAAGACTTAGGAAAACATTGTTAGACACCAAGGTTGGGGCCACTGATTTGTCAATGACCAGCCCAATTTTTTCCTAAGTCTTTGAAGAGGCAAGGTCCCGCTTCAATAAACACAAGTGGTTTTTAAGGTATTTTTCATTTTTCTCCCTTTCTGTAGTCACTCGCTTGTGTAGTGTATTTTTTCTACGCTTTTTGCGTTTATTATTCTTGAATAGCCTTTTTGCTGCAGTGGGTTTGGCGACTGATTTTTCAGAGATGACAATGTTGTACTTTTCAACATGTTTATTATCACTCTGAAAGCGTGTACATATAAGATCTTTCAGCTCTGAAAGCTGATTTTCTATTGACGACGTTTTCACCAAAGCAGTATCAAGCCGAGAGTATGGAAGCGTTACATTGACGACGTTTTCTCCCTGTGGGATGTTCGTAAACAAGACATTGATCTATTCATAGAACAAGCTAACACGTTCCATCCAACTATAAAGTTCACGGCTGAAATCTCAGAGACTGAAATCACATTCTTGGACACGGTTGTCTACAAAGGTGAAAGATTCCAAAACGAAGCTATCCTCGACGTCAAAACTCACTACAAACCGACCGAGACCTTTCAATATACACACTATTCATCTTGCCACCCGCCAGGTGTTAAGAAAGGCTTTATTAAAGGAGAAGCTATCAGACTTCTAAGAACAAACTCCTCGGAAATAAATTTCCAGGAGGCCATGTGTAACTTCAAAACACGACTTGAAGCACGTGGTTACCCAAAAAGCCTAATTGAAAAAACGTTATCTGAGGTCTCGTTTGCCGCAAGGCAGTCGACACTTAAAAAACAAACCAAAAAAACTACACGCAAAATATTGCCTTTTGTGACAGCATACCACCCAGGGGTTAAAAATTTAAAACAAATACTGATGCAAGAATGGAACCTCATCCAAAATCAGCCACTGCTGAAAACAATTTACAAAACGCCTCCGATTATATCATAATAATAATAATAATAATAATAATAATATTTAATACTTATATTGCGCTTTTTCTATAAAAATACTCAAAAGCGCATTACAATATTATTAAAAACTAAATTAAAACCAGTAAAATTACTCGGTAAAATTACAATATTACAATATTAACATTACAATATTAAAAAAATAAAAATAATAAAAATAAAAAAAATAAATAAATAAATAATCTAACTAAAAGCCTTTTTAAATAAATATGTTTTAACAGAGCGTTTAAAAGAGTCGATTGATGTTTCCTGTCTAATTGGCAGAGGAAGACTGTTCCATAAAAAGGGGGCAGCCATCGATAACGCGCGATCTCCCAAGATCTTCTTCGTTCTTAGCTGAGGTCTTTCTAACAATATACCATTATTGTTACGGCGTAGTTGGTAACGTGAGACCGGTAAGACAGAGACAAGATCCTTAAGATAGCTAGGAGCAACACCGTGAAGAATCTTAAATGTAACAAGGAGAATCTTAAAATCTACGCGCAAGCGCACTGGTAGCCAGTGGAGTTCTCTTAGCAAAGGAGTAACGTGACAATACTTAGGTGCACAGTAAACCAATCGAGCACTGGCATTCATGACTCTTTGAAGTTTCTTACTCAGGAGCACCGTACAATAAACCATTACAGTAGTCAAGCCTGCTTGTGATGAACGCGTGAACAAGCCTCACGGTGGACTCACGAGACAAATACTTCCTAATGTGCCGGATATTGTACAAATAATAAAACGCGCTAGCACAAGTCTTAGTCACATGAGTCGACATGTCCAGATGAGAATCGAACCAGGTGCCCAAATTGCGCACTGAAGAAACAGGCGATACCTCAGCTTGGCCGATCTTGATCTTGTCAACGGACACCTTTCATAACTGTCGTTCCGTGCCAATGATCAGGAACTCAGTTTTATCGTCATTTAGCATTAACTTATCATCTCTCATCCAAGCGCGAACGTCACGAATACAGTTCTCAATCGCAATCACAGCATCAGCCTCGCTGGTCTTATCAACGGGATTAAACGATATATATAGCTGTGTATCGTCCGCGTAGGTGTGAACGGATGGCAGATGAGATTTCATGATGTCAAACAGCGAACTCGCGTAGATGGTAAATAAGAGGGGGCCCAAACAAGAACCTTGTGGGACCCCGCAAGACAGATAAAATTTATCAGAGAGCGATCCGTTAACTGAGACCTGCTGCGTTCTTCCCGCCAAATAAGATTTAAACCATGATAAAGCCTTATCCCGAAGGCCAAGCTTGGACTGCAGCCTGTGCAGAAGAATACCGTGATCTACGGTGTCAAACGCAGCGCTGAGATCTAACATAACAAGCAATGTGACGTAACCTTTGTCCATATTTAGCAGAAGATCGTTTTTAACTTTTAATAACGCCGTCTCAGTGCTGTGATTCTGCCGATATGCGCTTTGGAGGACAGGAAATAAGTTGTTGGCTGTCATATGATCTTGTAATTGGATAGCCACGGACTTTTCCGTGATCTTTGATGTAACCTGCAAGTTGCTCACCGGTCGAAAATTTTTGTTAATAGGTTTGAGTCCTGCTATCTTAAGCAAGGGGTGAACTAAAGCATTCTTCCAGTTCTCTGCAAAGACGCCAGACTCAAGAGACAAGTTGACAATTTTCCTAATAACAGGGAGCAGTTAATCCAAACAGAAGGATAGAATAGACGATGGTAGGGGATCAAAGGCGCACGACTTTGCACATGAGGCAGCAATTCTCCGTACACTCTCCTCAGACAGTGGAGAAAATTCAGAAAACTCACTACACGTTGAGGCTGATGTAGCAAGCGAAGTTGCGCCACTGGCATCCGCATCCAGCGCAGACCGAATAGCCGTGATTTTGTGGACAAAATACTCGCCCATCTCATTTGCTAGCATCCGAGCATCCGAATGAGGCGGCAGAGCCCTATCTACATGAAAATTCAAAAGGCGTTTACTGGCCCGAAAAAGCCTTCCCTGGTCAGAACTATTCTCATCAATATATTGTTTATAATAGGCCCGTCTAGACTCATTCATGACATGCAATGCAAAATTTCGTTTGGCTTTAAATACAGCGAGATCCGAATTAAGCCGACTAGCCCGCCATTTCCTTTCAGCACGCCGTCTTTCACGTCTCGCCTTCACTATTTCATCATTAAACCATGGAGGACGTGACTGAGACTTCAGGTGGCGAGCCCGGACTGGCGCATGTTTGTCCAATACTGATCTTGGAGTATTATTGTAACATTCCACAAGTTCATCAAGAGTATTAGGAGGGTCACGATATAAACTAGAATTACGAATATCTTCCAAAAACTGTTGCTTGTTAATTGCTTTGAGTTTCCGGAACTCAGCGTGCGTGACTTTAGAGGCAGACACAGCTGTCCTAAGATCACATAGGACAACGGCATGATCTGAGAAATATCTCTCTATCTCTGGTTCTTTCGCTACTATGACATCAGACTGCCGGGTGATAAGTAAATCAAGGGTGTGACCATGAGTGTGAGTGGGTTGTTTTACATGTTGTTGCAGGCCCATTGAATCCAAGAGATCTCTAAATTGTATGGCATCCATATCCGTAGGCACGTCAACATGTATGTTAAAGTCGCCCAAGAGGACCAGCGGCTCATTGGTCATAACAACAGATTCAAGGTAGTGAGAAAATTCTGCAAAGAACGTACTGATTGAAACTGGATGAGCAGGTGAAGAAGGCGGCCTATAAATGATTACAATGCGTAGCCGAGTAGATCTAACATCAACAAGCCACTCTGACAACTCAAAAGGTGACTTCTCGATACAAGATATTTTGCTAGTGACAAAACCTTTCCTCACAAGCAGTGCAGTTCCGCCACCCCTTCTGCCAGATCGTGGACAGTGATAAAGAGTGTTGTACCCCGTCGGGGTAAGTTCATTAAGAACAGCACAGTCGTTGACGGACAACCAGGTCTCACAAATTCTAAACAAATCGGCTTTCAAATCATTCACCAATTCAACAAAGGCTGCTGATTTATTCCGTAACGATCTAGCATTCAAACTGCATATTTTCAATGACATGTTGTCACTGAGTGACATTCCACTCCGCTCCACAGTAATAAGATTGTTTGGGTTGCGGGTTAACGGACCATTGGGACCAGGGTTCAGTTTGAAAACAATGTCATAAATCATCACACAGCGGAATGCCGCACTGCAATTAGAATAGTACAAACAAGGGCGATGACAGCGCTTGATTCTGGTCATCACCTTGAGCATTGTCGAATTCCAGTGTGGAAAGAATAAGAACATGTTATCTGTAATCCCAAGGGCCAGGCAAAACGACGCACTATTCCAATCAGAACCAAAAATGTTCCTTGATAAATCGCCCCATTCTTGCTTTCCAGGAGATATTTTAAAACGAAGACTAGACGAGCAACCACTTAGAGAAACACTGAGCCCACTTTCACGGTTCCAGACCCAGTATGATAGCAGCAGAAGATGTAAAAAGCGAGAGCAAAGCTCACCGTGTCCGCCCATCATTAACATTCCCAAGCCCCATACAAAAAAGGTAAATACAAAAGAGGTAAATCGCTCAAAGACATACTCGTCAGAGCGAAGCTTTAATTAAAGGCTTTTGCGTCGCAAACGTAAAACCACACAGGGGAGTCTGTGTAGGCCTGTCTATGACCTTTTCAATCTGAATATTAATTCAAATGACTGTTTGTTTTACCCGATTGAAAATTGAAATGTTTGCAATACACTTTCCGAGAAAAATGAAAGAGTCCAGTCCATTCGATTCAATAGTGTATATTATTTCAAAGGCGGAAATCACGGAACATTTTTGTTGTAGCAATTTTAAAATTTCGTCTTAAGTAAGTGGTTTTAATTATTCATGGTAATTTAGATTGGAATTGAATACTCGGTGTTAATGCTTGACGCTCAAGTTATTCCATAGTGAATCTGTGGGTTTGATATGCTTTTTAAGCTGTCATACTTTATGAACCAGTGAATAAGTTTTAGCCACATGACTTAGGTACTTTAAACGTGTAAAAAAAATAAAATAAATGATTACAAACCATCTTTCTGTTTTTGTGGGCAGCAAACTTGAGAAGACTCAGGCTCTTACTAAAATTCTTAGGTTTCTTCGCCATTAAACAACCATTACCATCGGTATCCATTATCTTCTGAAGTTGACTGAAGTTACATCCTTCAACAACATCAGCCGCAAATTTCTCACACTCCAACGCTCGCTTGTAGTACTCGTCCCGACTGTAATGATGCTCGTACCGAGCAATTTTTTCCAGCAGGTATGCATCATCCAAAGCAGCCTCGATGATGTCTTCAAGCTTACTTTCTCTCCGCTTCGGGTATTGAATAGCGGTGGATGTCAGCTTTGAATTATTTCTCCATAGCCATTCCAAACCAATGTAGAGTGGAGCAGAAAGTATTCGTATCCACTGTTGTTCTTCTTCGGGTTGAAATTCAGTTTGTGGTGGCCTGCTTTCTGGGAATATACAAGCGGAAGTAACACGTCCTCTTTGGCCGCGTAGCTTTCCCCAAAGATACTTGATCAGTCCTTTCTCTTTCAGGCACTCATTTTCTGCGACAGTTTCGCATGTCTTGTTTAGGTTTTCTATCGTCTTGAGCTCCGACTCTTTAGCTCTTGCTATTAATTTCCAAACCGTGACAGCATCTTCGTCTTCGAGGGCTTTCGTAAGTTGTCGCTTGTGAGACACACGTGTTGGATCTTCGTCTCGACTATCCCTTCGCTTGTCTGAATTCGCTTGCCGTAAAAATCGCTCCACATCGTCTTTTGTACCCCTCGAAATTGCATCAAGAAAATCTTTGTAACCATTTGGGCCGCCTTCTGGTTGTCGCTGTTGTTCGTCGATTGCGTTAACGTGTGCGGCCATCTGATGATTTTTGCTTGTAGAGAAATTAGAAGAGTTGTGAAAATAAGTGTTCTAATTGTTCATTATAGGGAATACACCAAAGTTGAAGTCACACAGCTCAATAAAGAAATATTCCATTGTTAGACGCAGCTGTTATACGTGAAATGCCTTTTAAAATCAACCTTCCGCTAACCGTGCTGAAGAATATATGTTTCATCAAGTGGATCTTACTTCTTAGTCGGGAAAAATTACATTAAGATCTTTCTAAGAAATAGCGGAAGTCAATCGAAGCTTTGTATGAGCCTCAGAAAGCGAATCAATCGCATTATTCGCGTTAAGTTACGGTGTTTCTTTCAGATTCGCGACAACTGTTGAGGGCAAGAATGTCTACCTAGTGTTATCTTCTCAGCTACCTTTGCGGACCAAAATTCGATGCGGACGATGGCGAATTCGAACTTCCGACTCAGAACCATAACTATATCCATTCTGTTTATTGCGCAATTTATGCTGTCTATATCTATGCTGTTGTAATATTAATGAGTGTTTTCGCTTTTGAGCCAATAACGGAAGGAACAGATAAATGGAACGTATATTTAAATAATTTTCGACACGTTTCTGGCCATGCATATAGATAAGTGCACATTACTACAGATTTACATGAATGCACTAAGGAATCGACAGCTACTCTTGTCACGCAGTCAGGTACATCCGGGAACTGCCACTAGTTCTGATGCCGTCACGGAAACTTGACTTGAAGTTGAAATTGCTAACTATTGTCTTAGTGCTTAGGAAAACAATTTAATTTTTAGGAAAACAACTTCCAACGCTCCATGCTACAGTTGATTCGATGCAAAAGACCCAAGTCCGCCAGCGCTTATAGGTTATTGCTTTAACCCTGAATTCCTATGAGTGACTAAGACATAATTGCTCCTTACAAAATCAACACAATATCAAAAAGAAAAATTATGAAACTAAAGAAAAATTATCAACAATTAGATTATCGGTTGATTTAATACAAAATTCTCCAAAGTTACATTATACGAAATGTATGACAGACGATAAGGAGAATTACTATTGAGATCTTGGGAGTAAAAGATTAAAAAATCTCAAAAATTTTCTAATAAAATTTCATAATCACTTGTAGTCGAGGAAGCACTTCCCCCAATTGGTAAAGTGCCGAACGATTACCTGCGGAAAAAGCTTGATAATATCATATTAGTCTACAATATTCTAACAACGTATGGAGAAAGTATAATATTATGCTAAAAATAAACGGTCCACATGTAGATATAAAGACACAACTGCCCTATATCGTCGTCAGTAGTTTAGTCTCTACAAAAATTAAATAATTTCTATTCTACTTGTAACCTAAACATGCCATATCTTTATAACTGTCATTCAAAAACTGATATGTTAGGTGCTTGAATTCTGATAACTAATTGTTGGTAACACCAAATATAGATATTTTAACTGTCTGACCGGCTACAAATGAAGACTAACCTTAAGCAGCATATTTCTTTTCTGGAGAATGTTTAAAATCATCATCAATTAATTTCGCTCATGCACGATTTGTTGCTAAAATATTACGGTGCTCAAAAATCCTCGGATAAAACAGAGAAAAACGCACAATAGCCTCTATTTGGCTCAAAATATACTCCGCTACTTATATTCGTAGACATTATCTGATTGCGGAATGCGAACGGTTTTCCGACATCGCAATTTCACACAAATTCTGACAATTGGGAAATATTATCTAAGAAATATCACCGGTTTCAATCCATCACATACGTTCACTCACACGCGATCGGTTTCAATACGTGCATGATGTGACCGAAAATGTTCCAATGCGATGGAAGTCTTTCTTTAAAATTGACGTTATCTGTTCCTCGAAGCTCACATGTATTCTCTGGTATCGCTCTCCTGAACTGCTCGCTACTCAAATCAGATAATGTCCGCGGACAAATATCCGGGCACCAAATGAATGCTAGTGTATATCTAAATCCAGAGACTTCAGTATTGACCTGTTTAAGAACGAAAACCGAGGAAAAGGACTGCGTTTAAGGGCGCGTTGCTCCTGTTTTTACCGTGGGCTCCTTCCATTTATCTTCGTAGCGATCAATAAGATACTCCACAACTAATCCGTTCATTACCTTCATGCGTGCCTGAAACAAAGAGATACTCACAAGTCAGAATATGGTCGAAAAATATTGGGCAGAAATTAAGGTGTCTAAGATTTTCTTTCTCAAATCAATCCTTTTGAGACATTTAACTCGCCTGTCGATCATTTTCATCTCTTTTCTCATCCTTTAAAAGTATCAGTTAAGCATTCAGAAAATGTAAAGTGAAATGTCGTATGTAGCAGTAACAGTATCTCAATACATTCGCAACAGGATATTTGGCCAACCTTTCTTTTATTTCCGTCTCCTCCCCTCACCTAAAGAAGAGGAAAATTTCGTGCAGTCAAAAATGTAAAGTGAAGTGCTGCATACAATAGTAACGAAGAAACGAGGAACAAGC
Organism: Pocillopora verrucosa; assembly: GCF_036669915.1. Taxonomy (NCBI): domain Eukaryota; kingdom Metazoa; phylum Cnidaria; class Anthozoa; order Scleractinia; family Pocilloporidae; genus Pocillopora; species Pocillopora verrucosa. Next base: position 12,149,982 of record NC_089315.1, on the reverse strand, counting down.
CTTAAACCTTTACCTCCCATGAGTGACCAAGAAAGAATTTCTCCTTTCAATACCAATACAATATCAAGCATAGAAGTGATGAGAATAAAGCAAAATATCAATTAGGGGATTATTAGTTGATCCAATACCAAATTCTCCAAATTGATATCATAAGAATTGTATGTCAGACAGTAAAGAGAATTAATAATGAGATCTTGCGAATTAAAGAATTAATTTGAGCCATGTAATTTGGTTTACAGTCTCAATACGCTCTAGAGGAGACATTTGGTTAAATTTTTCACCGTTTTTACCTCTCTTCGCCGCCATAGAAAATGAAATAGCAAGTAATCAGGAAATGTAAAGGAAATGTAGAGGAAATGTAAAGCGTTTCAGGTTTATAGTCTCAATACATTCACATTTGGCTAACCTGTCCACCCTGGTTACCTGATGGAAGAGTAAAATTAGGACAAAAATAAAAACGGTCATAACACAGACAGAACTCTAGGTTTCTGGTACGGATAGTGTCATGAACTTAGTCAGCGGCAAACAATCGGTGCACTGACCACCTAATCTGCATGATAGTTGAACGGCACTCGATCATATCTTTAAATTTATTAATTTAATTTATTTTCAAAATGATTCATTCATTCTTCTGATTCTTCTTTCGTTCGTTTATTCCATTTCATTATATGAAAAGAGCTACAATTCTATAATTTGAGGATTTAGCAAGTGTGTTTAGTACAATGTCCCTCCCAGATTCAACTTTGTTATATGCGCCGATGATTTTTTTGTTTCTTTTCTATATGAAAGCTCTGCAAGCGAATTAGCAAATGTGATTCTTAGGTTCCTTTAAATGCACTAAAAATGCTGCAGAGATAACTAATTCAAATTAACAAACTGTCTCACGTTTTCGCGCCGATTATTGCAGCAGGTTTTCCAGAAGTTTGGTAAGAAAATGTAGAGAATATAGTAGACTGTATTGAATGGAACAGGTATGGTATTGCCCTTGTCAATCCATTCCAGCCACATCTGAGTTCTTGAGAACTTCCACTCTACGATTGCATTTTCCTACAAAAGATATTAAGAGTGTTTAAGATCACAAACTTATCAGGTGTCAACCACAACAGTGTACAAGTGTTTAACTCACTGCGAGAAGCGCCGTAGAAAAAACTGACCAATCATAAAAAAAGCATCAGCAGTTTGTTGTTGCAAGGGAGTGATCACTGAACGAAGCACTACTCATTAAAATAATTCCCACATCACAACATAGGACGTTGTAGTTATGACTAACTAACAATAGTTTCCAAAACAACGAGAAATATCTTTAAAGGTTTAGCTGCAGTTCAAGAAGTTTCTTTCTCTGGGGAGTATTTTGAACCTCTAATGAAACACGAACCACAAGCTGGTGAAGTCTTAAACGTGCATGAAATACAATCCGGTATGTCAGCTACATTATCACAATGTATAAGGTGAATAGGATCAATTAAAGCCAGCGCTAAATATGATCTTTACCAAAGAAACGTTGACTCACCATAACTCTGTTAAAAGAGTTGTTCATCATCGCGATCAGCATGTTTAAAGCTACTATGACTGTGCAAATCGCGTGGCCTATTATAAAAATACGCCCGAAAATGGACGTCAGATGAAACGCTGGATCTTCAACATTAAGTTCGTCATCTTCAACCGAACCAAGTAACAACCAAAACATTCCAATGAAAGCCTCAGTGTAGCTACATTAAAATATAAAAATATCGAGTTAGGTGTCATTAGTCTAACCCAATCTCGCCTAATGTTCTCTGCCCAGTGAAAACTGGTTGCTTGTCCTTCCGTTTTGGAAATGCCGTCTCAGGTGAAACTGCCAGATTAACCTTGCTTAGGAACCAGTCGTTATTTGTTGCCTAGGGAAGGGGGAGGGGGAGGGATGTGAGGATATTTTTTGTGGGGGGGGGGGACTTTATGGTCTTCAGGGTGACGGAGGTTGGATGAATCGTGGCCAACAAGATGTAATGGGGTGGGGGGGGGGGGGGCTATTGAAAACTGACTGTCAGTTAGCTGCCAACGAGGATGGAGGGGAGGATCAGGTAAATTTTTCACGTGACACAACCAAACTTCTTCGACCCTCCCCCCCTTCTTATCACTCGAGCAATAGATAATTGCCGAACTTTAAAGGGGAAGTACGGTCTAGAAAAAGTTTACCTATATCAAAAGTTTCTGACTTGTTTTTTCATAATTGGCAATTCATTTGAGCTTTAAGTGTATTTGTTGCCAGAAATTACGTTGAAAAAATTGACATTTTGGAATTGAAATCCGCCATCTTTATTATGACGTGGCTATGACGTAGCAATAGTCAAGCGTTGTAATGTCGACTAAGATGGATGAAAACATAGAAAACAGCGGCGAGGAGAGCGATAATGACTCAATTCTCGACTTGGATCTTAATCCAGACGGTGTAATTCGTCCATTCATGTTTGTGTGCAACATAGCTCATCTTCAGGAGAAGAAGAAATTTCTGTTGACAAAGAAACTCAGGAAGAGATACAAGAAGAAACATTTACGCGCTCACGTCTTGGAAATCGCGAATGGTGCTCTTGCGGCAACTGTCAAGAGATGCCAACAGAAAACGAGTGTATATGCTGCCAAGAAATGGATGTACTAGGTGATCGACTCGATCTGGAAGGTAATTAATTCTTCTCAAATAAAATCTTTGTTTCTAAAGTGATAATTTTTTATTTTTTTACAAAAGAACGGCGCAGTGCCCGCAATGGATTTATTTCACCCTGCTAACTGAGTGATATGAACTATCACTGAAATTGCAGGTAACAAGCTTCAGTGTATTACAGAGCACGGATCATTTGGACCCGTGTGTTTACTAGCGGACGTCTTGAGAACAGCCCTAGTTGGCATGCACCATGTGAGAAATGACAGACTTGAAGATTATCCGTCAAATGAGTAAGCACCGACAGAATAAATATTTTTCACAAAATTCATGCAAACAAAACGCTTTAGTTGTTTACGAGTTCGTGTGACGCGAACCCTAAGAAACAAATGCAGTGTTTTCAGCCCTTTAAATACAAGTGGTGTTGTAGTCTTTTGTCTGAAGGGTGAACTTCATCGCTATATTTAATTGTAAAGAGCCAGTACACCTCTTCAGTTTGTGCGCTTTGTTTTCCTAATGGAGGTAAATTATGAGTAAATATGGACGTGGACGAGACAAAATTGAAAGAAGGAGTTCTTATGAGAATCATCACATCACTTAATGAGGGAAAATAAGAAAGGGAAACTTGCTACATGTAAACAGAGCCTTAGTCAAACGGCGAGCCTCAGGAAGTCTCCCTTTGTCACACAATGTTAGCTTAAGATATTGATCTCATTACAAATGAGCCCCTGCTTGGCGAAGTAGAATTTGTTCATTTCAACTGCATTTGTCTGGGTTCTGTACCGAGCATGTATCAATGTCTTTTGTTTTTTCCTAGGAGTATGCGATTGGCAGGTTATAGACAGTTTACTTGGTGGACTTATAACAGACTTGGTAAAGGGAACAGACGCGTGATTCCTTCGTGTGTTGTGGCATCAATAAGACCTAATTACCCAGATGCAGCCGGAAATTATACAGGCTTTAAAGATGCCGAGGACAATGACTCATGGCCGGGATAGTCACGTTTAATTAATAAACTTGTCTTTGTTTTTATTAAACATTCAAGGAGGTCCACGGCGCTATAAGGGTATCGGCTCCAGTTCCAATCATTAAAATACCTTCAACAGTCTGTTCCAAAAATAGAAAACTGACAATGTAAATGCTAGTGCCATTTTAGGCGGACTATTCGATTTTTGTATTTCTTTTTTTTTTTTCACTTGCTTAATTTTTTTCCAAATTTGGATACATGCCGTGCGAGAAGGTCCTCTTTTGGTGGTCGCGATTGAATTTACTACACGTGGTCAATCACCAATGCGAGCTTCAATTTGTTTTGCTGCTATTACAGTGGTTCTTTTAAAGAAAATTAAAGAAAAAAATACAATTCGAGTATGGGAAAGGTAAACATAGCTTTCAGTTTGAAGCAAAGGTCAAATATTCATACCTGAATATTCCGCTTGAAGTCGTCCTTGATAAAGTGATCTGAGCAGACGTAGCAGTTCTCGGGTTTCGGCAGAGCGTCCTCGCGTTTTATTTTTGCCAGCCAAATTTTCTTTAAATTTTCATTTACAGGTAGCTTGTGGAAGCTTACTCCTTTCCCTTTTGTATTTTTGTAAGTATTATGGCAGTTAACTACAAGACAGTTGACCATAGTTAAACCCTCATTAGAAATACTCGTCAGAAAGGTCAATCAAGTCAACCAAGTCAAAGCGATGAACAACAAGGTTTGACTATTGCTACGTCATAGCTGACGTCATGTCCAAGATGGCGTTTTTCTAGTCGCGAAAGTGGTAGATAAGAGCAACTTCAAAGCGCTGTTGTCGTAATTGCAAAGCAAACTGGACAAAACGGCAACTATTTTCGAATTCCTGTGGAAAAGTTCTATTAATAGAAGTAAAATTTTTCTAGACCGTACTTCCCCTTTAATGGGAGTAAATGTTTAATAAGAATAGTGGGCTCTTCATTTGTCCTCACAGTCTCAACGTTGTTCCTTTTCATGCGTCTACACTAAACGTCCTCCAAGCTTTTGTAAAGTAAATTAGTAGCTTACGTGCGCCCCCTATTAAGTTTAATTAGAGCTCATAGGGTTATATACGTACTTGCCATATCGGGGAACTGCTGGGTACTTATCTTCTTTAAGTTGTTTTTGAGAAACCACATAATACGAATATGTATTGATAACGCCTGTAGCAAATGCTATGTAAAGTAGAAAAAAAATGGCAAGAAACTTGAGGACGTCCTTAAGCATTTTGTAAAGTGACAGCTGTAATGGACCCAACACTGAATTAACTTGGAAGATGTGTGCTAAGTGGAAATAGGCCAATACAGATGCTGTGGAATAAATGGCATCAGCCGCGATAAACGCAGTCTCTCTTGGTTTCCACTGTTTGAAATGTATCCGCGCAGTAAACCAAACTATGTAGGCCAGCGGGAATGTTAAAACGATCAATGTGTCTACGACATTCCACCATTTTGAAAAGTAAATTGAGGCACCTTGCCTGTAGGCCTCCATTGCCTCCTGAACCAAAAGGCCCACAACAAAAGCGAGAGCAGCCAACTCTGTAAATGAGATCGAGCAAATCAAATCAACATTTTGTCGGCATACTAAATTTATCTACTCTTGCACTGAAACTGACACACATCCACGCACAACATGCCTCATGAGTAGATGAAACTGGAGAGTCTTCGTCAGAATCAAAAGCCAACTGAAGTCTATCAAACTATGAACTATGAACTGTTGTTGTTGTAATACATCTGCTATGTTATTATGATCAGTATATCAAGATTCTTCAAAAGATTAATTGAACATCTGTAGAGTAAGTTCAGAGCAGCATTGACTTTAATTTAAGATGGCCCTGAACCCACTTAAAAAAATGATTTTTAAATGTTCTAAAAATATTAATTAGATTTTGATTTGCTGATTGCAACAAACCGGTTTTTGAATTACAAGTACATGATAGGTATGCTATTGCAGTAAATATGCTTTGATTGTAACTTATTAGGCATTTGTCTCATGCCATCTTATAAGACGGACTTCCCGAACATTGCGCATTTTGAAGAGATAGACCTTGATAGGCTGTCACTGGTCATCACTCGAGTATTAGCAACAAGAGTGACTTACCTATATTCGACATGCCTGCCTTAGTAGTCTGAAACTTATTCTGAAAAGTTGAGGCGAAGACCATACAAAGAAATATTAAGTAGGACATAGTTTGATTGATGAACTTGGAGTATGGAAGCTCGAAAAGCCTTCTAAGTTTCCAGCATCTCTCTTGGTCATTTGACTTGCAGCAGAGACAGCCTTTCAGTATAAGCCGCAAGGGAAGGTAGATGATAACACCCAAAGATATGATGAAAATATAGTGAAAGAGAAACCTCAGGGTCTTCACGGCCAGCCCTTTATCCTGCCACATGGGCCACTCACGGTAAACGATCTCATCAAGAATGAACTGGCATTTGGGGCTTGTTACGAACTGGTAAGAGAGAAAATCATTGATCATGGATGCAAATAACTGCACATCACTTAATCATTCAAACTATTTGTACTCTCACAATCCAAGTAATCTCAATATATGAAACACTAGAATTCTACACGATTACATAAATGTTGAAATTTTGCTTATTAAGTATTCGAAGTTGCGAAGAAAAGGGATCACCTCCGAAGAAAATATGTTTCAATTAAAAATGATCATTTTAATGTGTCATCTGTCCAATAATCAGTCCCTTATATATTATATTGCATGGTAATAAACCTTTCAGAATTGGCAAGATCTCACACTCCATTTGGTTAAAGTGACCAATGCTCTTTAATTTTTACCATCCCAGTTTCAAACTTATATTAAGTATTCGAAGTTGCGAAGAAAAGGGATCACCTCCGAAGAAAATATGTTTCAATTAAAAATGATCATTTTAATGAGTCATCTGTCCAATAATCAGTCCCTTATATGTTACATTGCATGGTAATAAAACTTTCAGAATTGGCAAGATCTCACACTCCATTGGTTAAAGTGACCGATGCTCTTTAATTTTCACCATCCCAGCTTCAAACTTAAATTTCAAAATGATTGAAACCATGCACTGGTCTTTTAACGTCTAGAGCAATCATTTCCTATTGAAACGAATTTTTATACCAGACACAACGAGCGTGCCTGTTTTTGCGCCATGTTGGTGTCACAGTTTGTGGGAATTCACAACAGACAAACGTTCCACGCAACGAAAACAAAGGCTGCTTTTATTTTACCTTTAAGTGCAAACAAAGATAATGCAGAGGGATGCGATTGAATCTTGCTTCTAAGCTTACAATTCTCACCATTTTGCGCTGTGTATCAGCGGCCATCTTGAGAAGACTCAGACTCTCAGCGAAATTTTCGTGATTTCTGTTCAGTAAGGGGCCATCTCCCTTAATATCCATAATCTTGTAAAGCTTTCCTGAATCAGACGCGCGTATTTGCTCTACGATGTCAATGGCAAATTTCTCGCATTCCATTGCCCTCTGCCTGTACTCATACCGGTCGTAGTCACTTTCGTTTGCAGCAATTTTTTCCAAAAGGCAAGCATTTTCGAGGGCAGCTTTAATGATATCCACAGTCTCTGTTTCATTCTCAGCCGATGATGTTTTGTGGAGCCATTCGAAACACATGTACAACGGGTTCGTCAGAATGTTGATCCAAGCTTTCTCGTGAACATTTTCGCCTCCCGCTTCCGTCTCTTGGCCCTCATCGTCGCTTTGAAACGTGAGAATCCAGCTCAGTGAGTCACTTAGGATCGTACAAAGTCCCTCTCCTTCTTTCCTTTTCACCTTTTCCGCAACCCGTAAGGCAGCAAGTTTCTTGATCTCGCTCTCCTCTGCATCAGCTATAAGTCGCCAGACTGCAACGACGTCATTCTTTCGGAGAGCTAGTTCGAGTTCCGTCAATAGATTTTGTTGTGTATCGTCCCCTCTCTGTTCCGCCTCAGTTATCGCCGTTTCATTCCCACTTAACAAGAAGTCATCTATCTCTTCTTTGTTGTTTTCTTGTATCTTTTTCAGAAATTCATCGAAATTGCCTCTGGTATTTCGTTCTGAGGATGTAGTCTCCGCCATATTTCTGCCAGCAATCGAGCAACGTAATGCTCTTTTTTTTAGACTGAGCGCGGCATTTCCTTTCTTTGAAAGGGGTCAACGGATATGTTTCACGTTGTTTACATGCTACAACGCGCTTATTGACAGCCGGAAAATGTTCCAAACTGCTTATCTTTCAGTAATTTTAAACGCTCAAGCCAAACATTATCCCTAGTGTTAAAAGAACCTTCAGTGATAAGCTTGTTATCCAGAGTACCTTGACATTAACAGCAAGGGATAGAGAGCCTATTCGCGAAATGAATCCTGAGATATATTACTTCCTAATTCCCTTAAAAAAAATACCTGGCACAGCGTTTTACATCACTTTATTATTCCAAGCTACTCAGTTGCAATGACATAAGGGTCATCCCTATTAAACTCATCAACTTAAAAAGTAAAATTAAGAAAATTTACATATGGTAAACGAAAAGCCAAAGAGGTGATTTAGCGAGGCACGGATAGGTAGTGAATTGTCTGCCCATCCAATGTAAAAGGAAAAGCGATGAAGTGTAATCTTTCAGTGGCCTTAGGATATCTATCACATTTAAAACCGAAGTTATCTCAAGTCGCCCAGAAGTTTATCAGATATAAGCAACATAACCTACATTCAGGAGAGCGTTGCCCTCAAAGCGTTTGATCAATGATGTAAGGATAATCGGTAGGACCCCGTCATGCGGCGTCAATTCACCTTTTGGGCTTTAGATTTCACGTGTAGTATCACGTAACTTTTGATGTAGACAAACCCCGAAAGTTCGGACATTGAGTCGAGCTCGCAGCACATGTGTCCAAAATTCGGCTTTGGAAATTTTTCTTAAATAACTTCCCACTTTCAAGAAGCATCTCTACGCTAGAAATTGACATCTTTCTTTTGTTATTTATTTGATCTTTTTATCAGACCTCGTGCTATAGTTTCTCCTCCTGTATTTTTCATGGATATTCTTGTTATTGGAAACCTGAAATCGAATACAACCGAGGAGAGGTTTGTTATTGTTGATTAATTACTTCAGTAAATTGTTAATTTTGTCGTACCACATATGCCCATAAGTGACAACACTTACCTGATGAACTAAGGGCAACAGATCCAGGCTGCAAGAAAAATAGATCATGTATCTTTTATGTATGCGCTCGGCAAACCAAATTGAGTTTGCCAAACCGGCTGCTGTGAAAAGGGCAAAGAGAAAGGTGAAGACAGACACCTTTTCAGCGATTTGGGATCATTTACAATTGAAATATCATAGATGCAGATATTCGAATCATTGTTGGAAGCAGTTCATTGCTAAGTTTAGAATTTATTATAAAACTAAATTGATACTGTTTCTTCTTTACAAGGAACGCGGGAAAGCTATAGCATCATCTGTTGAGAAATATCTGAAACAGACGATGACCACTCAGCACGGAGGACTTTAAAGGAGTCACTTGTTGATGAAAGAGATGACGAAAATCCAAAGTGGATTGCGTAAATCCATTTACATGAACTGTAAGCCGTTTTGATGATGTGTAAGATTTTTGGGTTTTTTTGCAAGAAAATTTAAGACCAGCCCACAATTTGCGGGCAAAAAACGGGATTTATTTTAGTTAGTTTAACGTAATTTTTAGGGTTATCTAACTAACTCGAATTTTGTGTTAAGAATGACCGAATTCTTTTTCTGGTCTATGTTTGCTAATGAATATGCCTGTCATAACCGCTTTGGCTGCTGTTTTCCCCATATTCACCCGCATTAAGATCAATTGCTATATCTGTGTTGTCGTGCAGCGGTAATGTATGTATTTTCTTTGTATCTTTGGCTTCTGAATAGTAGTAGTTACTGAGCTTGATCAAAGTGACGTTCTCCTGATTTGGTTTCCTTTGTCCCCAGTCCTCCGCCTCTCTAGAGCAGGTTTTCTGTGTTTATCCCTATAGCTTGCTTCACTCCCCCCCTCCTTCTTTCAGTCCGAACTAACAATGTTCAAGAAGGTCAATAGCCAGAGCAAGAGTTCACGTTTATGTGGCAAGATTTGTTTGGGCTTGGTTAATGTTAACGTAGTCTTAATATGTGTTTACATAAAACACACTGATCGAGTAGTCACATAGCTCGCCGATCCGAGACCTCGCTTCTTTTGAAGCAGATGAGTTTTACTTAGTTTCCTTGGGTTTTGGTGTGAAAAATCATCTTTTCTTTTTCTTTGTTATTGTTACTTTCTTGGTTCTTAGAGTTTTTTTTTTCTTTTGTCTTCGTTCCTCCTTCCAGTTGTAGGTACCCATACCTCCCCTTCCCTCTTAAAAAATCAATTGAGGACCCTCTGCGCTATGGGGCTCACTTAAATAATTATCTTATCAATTATTTTAATGGAGTCTTAATTGTGTAAGATAAACTTGATTTGATTTGTTTTTAATTTTCAACTTTGTATATTTACCTTTTTACAACTGTGTTTATCCCTATAGCTTACCCATTGTATCATTGTATTCTATATTTTTGACACTCAGTTGTGTATTAAACTATACCCAAAGTGTTCTTGAACATGGGGTGAAATCACTAAAGACTCTCGAATACGTTGTCCCTACTACAATCTTTGAAAGTGAGAACTGACAGATACTTCATTCCGAGCACGATGTGTGTTGATGTTAATCTAGCAGATTAATAATGATTTTTAAATTGGCAGAGGGGTAGTAAATAGCTACACAAACGTGTGAAGTATAACTCATTAACTATTGGGAGACCAGTCCCAGAAAATCTCAGTAAATAGTTATCTTGAAAGAATAATTTTTATTATTCAGGTGTAATTTATTAAGTCTGAGTTATTTGTTATACTCTATCTTCATTGATATTCTATTCCCTTCTCTGTAATCGTGAATTTAAGATGAACGTGAAAGAGTGAAGGCCTCTAATCCTTGCTCCATAGATTCTGGTTGACATTATATGAAACGAAACAATTGGAAAGCTGTGAAAATTATGTGTCCATCATCTCATTAAGTTTGGCAAGTTCCTTCGTCTGACGATCAACCAATCGTTTAAGTAACTTAATGTTTTCCTCAATGAACTAGGATCTCTCTTTTTTTCCCGCTTTCCCACTTTTGTCATCCGTTGTCTCATCTCCACTTAGGTTGTCTTCCTCACATTTTTCAAAGTAGCGGCCCCTTAACTGATACTTTATCACCAATTTCTTCATCGTTTCTTTTCGTCTCTAGGATGAAATAATAAGATTAAAGACATTATTCATCATCATTTCCCCTAACTCTAAGTATAATGATACTATATCGATTTAATTTAAAAGCATTTGTTGTTTTCGCATGCTAAAAGGCTTGCTGGATTAATTATCTTGTTGTTACATGAAAAAAATGTCAGAGTTTCACTTCTTTAAGCTTACATGTACCTCTTTCCTGGCGGTAATCTCGTCTCTCTGAAAACAAAAGAGTAATATTGAACGACTTAGAAACAATAGGTGATCAGAATAGTTAATATCCTCTTAGTGATCTACAAAAGATTAAACTTCTTCTCCTCCTTACCCTATTAACATGACAACTACAGCATAACGCTGGTGATCACCAATTTCTTGAGCCGCGTGCGTTATTAGCTACAGTCCCCAATCAATTGCAGAAAGTAAAGCCACAACTCTAAACACGGAGGATAACATCCAACTTATATTTATATCCGTATCAAAAAGAGGCAGAAGTGAGTGGCCATTTTCGGCATTGTATTACTTAATAAATATGACAGAATGCTTGATAGAACCACTAACTCTGCACCTAAAAATATCTGCAATCTTTTTATTTCTACACAAGACATACATCAGTATAATACCCGATCAGCATCTTCTGGTAACTACTATATTAACTATTCTAGGCTTAATCATCATAAAAACTCTTTTTCTATCGTCGGGGCTAAAATTTGGAAAAGTATTCCCGAAAGCTATCGAAGTCTGCCGAAGCACATATTCAAAAAGAAAATTCAAGCATTACTATTTGCAACTCTAGGAAGTCTGGATAGTTATGCTGACACTAGCACTCTTATTTCTGAAATAAAAAAGGCATCTTAATTATAATTCAAACATAATATATTAATTTACTTTTTATCACCTTTTCCCTCTTTTGTCAAATAATGTATGCAAAATCGAGTAATTCGCATAATTCGTGTTTTTGTAATTCGTGTTGTATGTCCTTAACACCGCCTGCCTAGATTAGCTCGCTATTTGCAGGAGGTGATTATTGTACAAATATTTTCCTGCAAACTTAATAAACTTGAACTTATTCGACAGCTGTATTTCTTGAAAAAACTTTTAAGTGACGTGAAGTGAGACGGAAATAAAGGCGGAACAAATGATTTTATCGGAAACTACTAACTCATGAGGCCAATCAGAAGTTTTACCGTGAACTTATAAAAAGGGACAAAGACAACAATATCATCCCCCTTGCATGCGTTCCCTCTCAGATTCCAACGACCACGCTCTGGGCTTGAATTCATTTCTCTCTCCCCCCCCCCCCCTCCTCTATTTTCCTTTGTGCATTCCTCTCAGTCTGCAAATTTCGAATTTCAGTTTCCTTCAATAATCACTAACGGCAGCCAGACACACATGGCCTAATGATTTATCCAAGCCTTTGTTTATAATTTGTCAATGTGCGTTATAAAAAAACAAAGAAACATACGAAGAAACAAGAAAAATCAAACAGGGAAAAGCTTTCTGTTAAGTTTCGTTTTTTAAAGGTCATATTTAATAATTAAGGTGAACCGCAGTATTCGTTTGTCAAGTGTTTGGTTTTCGTGGCGATCATCAATATTCAACGAGCGCCTCTTCTAATTTTCGGAATACAAGAGAAGCTTAAATACTTTGATTTGAAATGGACAACTTTGCTCGAGTTCCGATGTGGCTCTGGATTCTACCCCTGAAAGCAATCTTGTTAATTTTGAGGACGACGACTTGTACGACCCTGTGTTCATTTTTGTAACAGAAAGAGAGCATAACTTTCAAAAGAGCGAAAATATCGCATTTACACTTCACCTTGAGAGAAAGAAAAAAAATTTATCTGAACTCAAACAGGTATTTTTTGGTTCATGTCTCTCTTGTCTGAATACTTCTAAGCAAAAATAAATACATCGGTGCCACGCTTACTGTTTTCTCTTACGCAGCCATTGTTTGGTCTCGTCACACGACGCCATCTATTCCCCGTTGGGGAGAGAGCGCGTTGCGTGACGACACCAAATAACGGTTGCTATGCTTGTCCAAAAGGGACAATGTATCAAGACTATCAAGATATACATATACTTAATTCAAGTTTCATGTATCAGTTTCAAGATTTAAACATCAAGTTTCATAGAACAATGTCAAAATTAGTATACACATGTGAAGATAGATTTGCACAAGTCTGCAACAAGATCAAAAAACGCATATCAAGATTTAGTGCACGTATCAAGATTCGCATACGAATACACCAAGTTTAATAAATACTAGGCAAATTCGAACATACACACCAAATTCGCATACCTACATCAAGATTCATTTTTACATGACGACATTCCCATGTAAAAATTCCTCAAATATATGTAGATCAAGATTCGCACATACATCGAGATTATGACTGGATTGTACGAATGACCTAGTAATATATGAGCGGACCGCTGCATGTAAACACTGCTGAATGTTTTGTCGCGTCGTATCATCGTCGATGTTTGTCAGGAACTTTGTGTTCCTTTGTGTGCAGCTATTTGCAGTGGAATGACAGTTACTACAAGAGATGGTAAGTTCATGATTACAATGAGTGATAAAAAAATTAACAAATAAAGAGAGTGAACAACATCAGTTAAAGGTTAGAACAAAACAGATTTCACTTCATCAGTGTGTCCACGTAGAAACAATGAAAGTGATGTTGTGTCAACCCTTGAGCCTCTTTTATCTTGATTTCTCTGTTTAATTATTATTCTTCACTCAAGATTTGTTTAATTTATTACTAATACTAATTTCCTTCCTTATATCAAGTCATTCTTTATCCTCCACAGTCATTGAATGTGTCATACTAGTACACTTTTTTAAACAGCAGCATTGGCCTGGTTAATGAATTGCTTACATTTAGTATTTTTATGACAATATCATAGTTATATTGTATTTGATGACACAATATTGGGCATATTTAGTATAAAAGCTGATTGTCCCTGTCAAATGCCTTTGCTAGTGTTTGTATATAATTATGTTAGTTAGTCATAGTCACCCTTTAAATATGTAAGTCAATCCTTAAATAGAAGCCTTAGATGATTTTTATATGTAAAATGCAATATATAATAATTAGCAATTTTGTAGTAATGATAGATTTTTAACTAGTTTGTAATTAGTTTGTAGTTAGTTTGTTGCATAGAAGAGCCACCTCTCCGATGGATATGCTAATAAACCATTTTTATTATTATTTTATTATTATTATTTACATAATTATAGTTGTAAATAATATGTAATATTTAGTTATATAGACTTCTATAGAATTGTTACAACAATAAATACTTTACATTAAGAGGCATGTCATTTGTAAGTCTCATTTGGACATCTTTTAATGTGCTGTGTTGTTTACGAGTTAAAGATCACATTGAAAGACAAATATTCTTGGAGGTGAAGTCAAGTGACATTTGCAAAATAAACCTTTCAAAGATTTTGTCTTGTATGGCCATTGCCTAGTAATTCAAATGTTAGAATTGAAATGCGTCTTGGAAAAACTGGGATCACTTTTGAAAAATACTGGTATTGTAACATGGAAATTACAGTTTATTGGAGTGAAATACCATTGTCATTTGTCAGAATAACAGGTTTCCATCATCACTGGCGAATGCCATTGGTCACCTAATCAATTTGAGGAATGATAATTTTATATTTGTTATATTTTTATATATACGTATCTTGATATATTGTCCCTTTTGGACAAGCATAGGTTGCGAAAGGTACCACGCTTACTGCAGTTCCTCTAACAGAGAGAAAGTCAAACTGAAACTCTGTTGTGTCTCCAGTAGACATTGACCAAAGATATATATTGCGATCTCCAATGAGTGAAGATACCTTGAACAAAAGAGAAGGCTAATATTTCAAACAAGTCTCCCTGATTGGTTGTTGCCTATCTGGACTTTGCCATCTGTGTGTGAAATACGTGATAAATGCAGGTTGCCTACAAGGAATTAACATGCGATGGGGTTAAGTCCAAGGTAGCTAAAAGCGAATTCTATTCGTAGAAAAAGTCAAAACGGGAGATAATTGTGTGGAAAATTCACTATCAGTAGCATTCAGTTTCAGGTGGATATTTTTCAGCAAGGTTAGACAATAGGGTTAGAATACGTGATAAAATGCAGGTTGTTTACAAGGAAATGTTAATGTTCATGTAGTGCAATGATTGGGTATTTCCTTATTGCACTTTGAACGTTGTTCTCATAGTACATGATGGAATATAGACAAACATTATGTCTAAACCTAATGTTTTTTATGTCGGGGCATGTTTATATGATAACCCGTTGGGAGGTTTGTACCAGGTACGAACAGTAACCAACCAGTAGTAAGGGCGGAGTTTGCTATGTTAAAACCAGGAGAAATTCCTTAATTCGCCCTTCTATCCCTCGCCATTCGAACGTCAAGTGCTCAAGAAATCTTTTCTCTCTCTTCAATAACACAGTCCAAAGTTTCAGGCAAGTTGAAAATTTCTGTATTCTCTATCTTGCTATTATTTTGTTGGTGTCCAATTTAATTGAATATTTCAAACCTCGCATTTAACATATCCCGAGCATGGCACCAACACGTGTACTTATCCTCGGTCACTCCTTTATCCATCGTTTGTTTAGTTTTCTTGTTGCTCATTTCGGTCGCGATTTCCTTGAGAATTTTAACTTGGGCGACGACCTTATTTTCAAATGGCACGGGATAGGGGGAAGGACAGTTGCAAAAACTAGGCAACTTGACCTCGGAGTCGTAAGATCATTTGCTCCCGATCTTGGCATTTTGCAGCTTGGCACGAATTCTAGCATTTTCTTCACGTTGGGACATCTTTTTCGGGCAGAGCTCACGTAAAGAGACGTTTTTCTTCGAAACATGCATCGATATAAAAGCTATTTGCCGTGTGCGTTGTGAGTAAACGTGTTAACTTAAAAATGATAAGTTGAATGCAAACCTTCCACATCCCGATAAATCTGAGGCGCATGAAGCTCTTATTACTGTTGATTTTTGTCACTGGTTGTGAAAAGAGCCTTGTCTACCATGGTTTTGTTAAATTATTCGAAAAACTTCCGACTGCCGGTCATTTGATGGCCGCCCATCGCACGCAAAAAGTGTCAACATCCATGGCTCCGTATTCTGAGATTTGTAAATCAGTTCGGGATTGCTAAAGGCAAATCACAAGCACACATACGGCAAATTCGTTCCCCGATGGTTCTTCTACCGACTTGCCTTTCTAATTCATTACACAGATTTCCAGTTTATTGTGCGTCTCGAAATTTGAGATGGTTTAGTTCTCGTGATTCCTTCCGCGCGTTGCGACGACAACGACAGGAGCCAACCCTCCCCAATTTTGGGATCTTCGAAAATTCATTAAAGAAAGTAACTGAAAGAGATGCAAAATTAACTTTTTCGACTTGGTTATCAGTTAGAGCTCTTTTCGGCCCCGTAAGTTTCCAAACTATTTTGAATGGTGCATTTTCTTTAAAGCAACAGCTTTTGACATGCCAAGTAACAGTATTAATGCGCAAATGACCCGAAACAAACCCAGTTATCAATGAAAATACGATGTTGTCACCATAATACCCTTATAGCATCGATGCAGCAATCAGCAGTGTTGTCATTAATTCTGGGAATTTAAGGAACCGACTAGTTCTGTTGTCTGAAACAATTCACTTGGTATTCTAGTTGTCTCGCCATGGCGCAAGACGTTTCTACCGAAAATGTGCATTTACAGCAGGAAGGAGGTGCTGAAGACGTTTACAGTCCTCTGCGAGATATTTTGGAGAGAGAAGACGAGAACAATCTGGCAAACCAATTATTCCGTGCCCTCGGGGAAAACGATGCTTTCCCCAGATGCTGGAAACTTCTGGAAGAAAACCATCATGCGATCAGGTTGGAATACGAAAACTTCCAAAATAACTGCAAGGAAGCTAGTAAGAAAGAGCAGCAGAGGGAAGAGAGATTTCATTGTTCTTCAAAGTGTTCGGAAGAGCCTAAAGAGGAGCAGCAAAGCTCCGAACCGCAAGGATCACAAAAAGAGTGCATTAACGGTGAAACGAAACTTAACTGGATCAAAGTTCTTTCTAACCCTCTGTTCCTTGGTTTAGAATGGCTATGGAGAACAAAATCTAACTGTCCGTGTACATTTTGCGAGAAAGATAGGAAATTGGTTGGAAAAGAAAAGAAAAAAAAGGAGGATGTCATAGCAAGTTCGCTGCGTGATGCATATCTCCTGGATGAAACGTCATCTCTCAAGCACTACAATAGCCGAGATGTTTACCGAGAATCGGCGGAAGCTTACGAAACGTTTGCTGCTGGCATATTGGAGAAAGCCTCCCAGAAAGAACTTCACGAGATCATGGATATAAAAGGAGAGGGTTGTCTACTGCAAAATGACTCTCATCAACAAAGGAATTTTATTGAAAGTCTGAGCCTTCTCAAGAGTGCAGTCAATAAGAGAAGAAAGAAGGTATGTGCGCTTTAGTGATATTTTGTGGTTAAGAAAGCGCTTTACTGGTACTAAATACTAATGATAAAGACTGACGGAATAAATATGCAGTGGTTTTTCTATCCACACATCTAATATTCTTTCTGGCGTCGGTTGAAACACTTGTTTTTCACCAGCTGGAATTTTTTTACATTTGTATTGAGAAACCCTCGAAAGTTCCTGCGTAACATGACTAGCTTTGCTCAAGAAAAGAAATCTCACCGGTGAAGCGGAAAATGATCTATAAGCTCGTCAAAGTAAGGCGAGAGGACTCGATTAGCAAGTAAAATAGAGGTGTCTGGTTTCGAACGTAAAATTAATTCAAGTTGATAGTTTAAACGTAAACAAGCGCAAGGATCCGCGCGGCTTGCGCCTTAGCGAGTGCTACGCGAATGTAGGACTCTTCCGAACAACTTTCTCTTTGGAAATAACTACGCAGTCATAGCATGAATGGCAACTTTCACAACTGTAGAATGATTCAGCGACAAGAGCGGCTTAGCGAAGCCAAAACGTGCCATGACGTTTGAGGATAACCTGTTTACACTGTGTGACGTGACTATCAGGTGACAGTTGTTGTTCCTGGCGTGTTCTATCCGTGACCGACAGATTTATTGGTTTGTGACACAAAGAGCCATTATCTGTTCTGCCACGACAATATCATTGTTAAATTCTGCCAGCTAACCGATATTTTACTCTGATCAGACCTTTGACTCTGAGTTAGCATGAAGGCCGGTGAATGTTGTGCATTAATTCTTACCAAAAGAATACCCTTCCATTCAATCTTGTTTCTAGAGCCTCGATTCTACTGCAAAGAACCGCAATAAAATGATTCTTTTGATAAGAATTTTGGTTCTTAACGAGAGAAAATGCTATTAGTGGAATTAAGAGTGCTCGGCAAGGACTTTGTTTTCGAGAGAGATTTCGAATGCATCATGTTCTGCATGGAGATACAAGAGTATCATTTAACGCTTGAAACAATTGGGTACTGAGATTTTTCGATAATACATTTCTGGCGTCTATAACATAACTAAGGAGCTCTTTTAGTAGAATTATCATTTTTAATAAATCCCAAACATCAGGTAAGTGCGGGAACTTAGTCCCGCGAAATTTCTGCGCGAAGGTACGAGTGTATTCTGCGGTATCTGCGAAATAGGGTTATCGTTCTTTCTTTAAGGTAAGGACTTAACCGTGTATTGTTTCGTGAGAAAGAAATTCTACTTGCGGGCCTGACCAATTTGACGCTACTGTAATTTAAGGTTGTATGCCTGATGATCTCTGTCTTGAGCTACATGATGACGCGCGATAAATCTCGCTGCTTGGTAACGTGAGCCGAAATTGATAATGCCTAAACCATTTTATCAGCAAAGTAAGGTTTACCTTTGCTTCTGTGCCTTCGAAGCAAGAAAAAGAATTTTTTTGTGGTAATTTGATGGCGGTCGCTTAAAATCACACGGTGTATCATTCAACCGTTGGAACCTAACATGAGCAAGATGAACTAATTATGGAAAGAATCCTGACATCACAGCTTATATATTCCTTCCCTGTAACATGACGGGCTCTTGGTAGGTTAGTGTGATTAACTGATTGTACTGCATTATTTCGCAGTCTCAAAGGCACAATCCTAAATATGCTCTTGTTCTTTTGTTATTGCTTACCCACTCTCTTGGGTACTTAGTCCTTAATAACCTGTCTCATCTTAGTATACCTATATTTTTTCTTCCGGTTTAGTTACCCGGTTCATCTGGTTCTGTCTCTCTTAAGTGGTCAGTCCTATTTGGACTGTTGTCATCTGAAGGCAGAACATTTCCTTTGTTTTTCCACTTGGTTCTGTCTCTCTAGAGTGGTGAGTTTCATTTGGGCTGTTGTTATCTGAAGGTACAACCTTTGGTTTTTTTCCTCCTAGCTCTGTCTCTGTTGAGTAGTCAGTCCTATTTGGGCTGTGGTCATCTGAAGGCAGAACATATCCTTTTTTTCCACCTGGCTCTGTCTCTCTTGAGTAGTCAGTCCTATTCGGGCTGTTGTTATCTGAAGGCAGAACCTTTTTTTCTGCTAGCTCTGTCTCTTGGGTAGTCAGTCCTATTTGGACTGTTATTATCTGAAGGCAGAACCTTCACTTTTTTTCACCAGGCGCTGCTTCTCTTGGGTAGTCAGTCCTATTTGGGCTGTTGTTATCTGAAGGCAGAACCTTTCTTTTTACTTTCACCAGGCTCTGTCTCTCTCGGATAATTGGTCCTATTTGGGCTGTTGTTATCTAAGGGCAAAACCTTTCCTTTTTTTCACTTGGTACTGTATCAATTGGGTAGTCAGTCCTATTTGGGCTGTTTTTATCTGAAGGCAGAACCTTTGTCTTTTTTTTTTCCACCCAGCTCTGTTTCTCTTGGGTAGTCAGGTCTATTTGGACTGTTGTTATCTGAAAGTAGAGCCTTTCCTTTTTTTTTCTCCTGGCTCTGCCTCCCTCGGGTAGTCAGTCCTATTTGGGCTGTTTTTATCTGAAGGCAGAACCTTCCTGTATTTTCTCTCCTGTTTCTGTCTCTCTTGTGTAGTCAGTCCTATTTGGGCTGTTGTTATCTGAAAGCAGAACATTCCTTTTTTTCTTCTGGCTCTGTCTCTCTTTGGCAGTCAGTCCTAATTGGGCTGTTGTTATCTGAAAGCAGAACTTTCCCTTTTTTTCTCCTGGCTCTGTCCTTTGGTAGTCAGTCCTATTTGGACTGTTTTTATCTAAAGGCAGAACCTTTCCTTTTTTTTTCTCCTGGCTCTGTCTCTTTTGGGTAGTCAGTCCTATTTAGGCCATTGTTATCTGAAAGCAGAACTTTCCCTTTTTTTCTCCTGGTTCTGTCTTTTGGGTAGTTAGTCCTATTTGGACTGTTTTTATCTGAAGGCAGAACCTTTCCTTTTTTTTATCCTGGCTATGTCTCTCTTGGGTTGTCAGTCCTATTTGGGCTGTTGTTATCTGATGGTAGAACCTATCCCTTTTTTATCAGCTTTTGTCTCTCTTGGGGAGATGGTTCATTCTAGACTGTGCGTTTTGTCTAATGACAAACTAATTTTGAGTATGAATCTCGACATAATGAAATTTACTTGTCTTGATTGTACATTTTTTTTCCTTTACAGATTTAATTTAATATTAACCATGAAAAACCGTGATGCCACGTTTCTATAATAAAAAATTAGTTCTCCTGTTGCGACAACCAACCAACTCGAACTGAATCAACACCATATAGTAAGTGCACGTTCCGTTGAAAGACTTTCTTGACTTTTTTTCCGTCGATGTTGTTTTTTTCTTGGCGGTGTCTGCCCTCAAATCTCGTGGATGTTTCATTTAAAGAATAAATTACCTATGAGTTAAATATACCTCTTCTCGTAACGTATTCCATTGCATTTACATTTCCAACTGTACTCTCAACTATGATAACATCCCTTGCTTAAAAATCAACTTGAGATACCAGATGTAAAATCGATCATAGATTGTTAAAGAGTTTTGTGAGTAGAGAGCTTTTTCTTCTAGTTTTCGTTTGTTTTCTCGCAGCCTAATACATGTAGTTAGCTGTGTTCGCAGTGGAGCGTTAGGAAACCCCGGCGGGAAAAGACTTCTAAGATTTTACTCCTTTAATGATCGCTTTAAAATACATTACTTCCTTAGTATTTGCCAATTATTTGCTGCTGGCGAAGGGTGCAAAAAACCTCCCTTATATATTTCTCTACAGGCAAATATTATCGGGGAAAAAGACAAAGCTTGAGTTTTGCTGCGCTATGTGATCCATGAGTGTTCTCATCGTGGTTAGAGTTTGCTGTTTTTTAAGGTGTTGTCTTCCAGAGTGGACATGCCGTCACCACATTTTTGTTAGCGTTTAAAAGTCGAAAAATACATGGTTTTGGTGAAAAACTTCATCCTTTTCAAATCTTAACAACTGTCGAGTTTTATGTACCAATAGAATAGGTCAGCAAATTTTACGTCGGCGTCGATCCCTTATTATCCTTTACAAAAAGGAAATTTCGATCATTGAGTTAAACCGTAAAATTTCTTTGGCTTACGTGAGTTGTTAGCTCCACGCTAGGGTTTAACCTTGAAAAATGCAAGGGCACGTGTACCTATCTGGAAAACATTCGTATTATGACAAGAAAGGTCAGCTGCAAGGTTTTGGGTTACTCTCGCCATGCAATTTAGACGCCGAAAAGTGCTAAAAAAATAATTACCGAAAATTCATCCGTAATACCTCGGTCGTAGTGTGGGCGCGAACTCATAAATGTTTTTGGTGGGCAAAGCTCGTCGTGAAGCACGATATAGTTTTGAAACTGAAATGTTTCACGGTCCCACGGGTTGCTTAGCTTCTCTACACTTTAATAAATGATTCAGTTGAGCAATTGGTATCGTTATTTAGACCATCAATGAGAGAAAAGACTCGAATTAGAGTTTGCATGTACTCCAGGATTACGAAAGTCACTCTCAAAAAAAGTAACTAAGTTTGCATTACAACGGAATTAAATGGCGGTGTTGTCTAGCTCCGCAGGAAAGTGTATATTGATTTCTGCACGCGGCCATTTCTTACAAATATCAGAAATGACCCCTTATCACTTTGTCAACAATTTCCAAATTATGAACACCCAAAACTGACTTGTGAGATGGAGATTGATCTCTTTAATCTCTTCTTTCCCTATTGGGAACAAGTTGAGTTTTTCTGTCTCAAGGCTGAACGCGTATCCATCATGCATCAGGTCCCGAATGTTTAAAAAGCGGTTAGCGTTTATCCAGGATTAAACTTTTAACTTGTTATTAGTTGCCCTTGAAATAAAGTTTGCATTAGGGCCTAAGTTTGTGGGGTTTTACCTTAGTGTGACCCAAAAGTGAAGGGAAAAAATCCAATTAACATTGTCTGCAAAGCTACAAAAACTAAACTACAAATTGTTGGCTAACCCTCGGTTAGCTTAATCGTACTAAGAACAATCCGGCCCGGGTTAATAAACTTTTCTCCTTACATAGAGAATTTTCTCTAAGAAATCTCCCACCGATAGAAAAAAATTAATCTCTCTTAATGCTCTGAGAAGTAAAAGCCCAATAAGCATCATTCTTGTTCTGTTAAACTAATACGTCTATCTGTATGTGTACTTGTAGTTTGTTTCAAGTCCAAGATGTCAAGCTATCCTCGATGAGGTTATCTTTTACGAGATGCGGGATTGGCAGGACAAGAGCATGGCAAAGAAATTTTTTCGATGCCTTTGCCAGTTTTTCGTCGTCTTACTTGTTACTCCTTTGTTTTACGTTTTCATTCGACCACCCATGAAGATATGGCGCAGTCTGAGTGATATCGAATGCCTTGCGTACGTAGAGAAGTTATATGAGTATCCCTACAATAAGTTTGCAAACCACACCATGTTTTACATTGTATTCCTGTGCCTGCTTTTCGCCTCAACTTTCGGCTTTGAACACGAGTACAGAACAAGCACAACAGGGCTTTCATCCATTGGTAAGTTGTGTAGATTGATTCTTTACCACTTTGAGTGTATTAGCTAAGTGCAACGGCTGATTCTGCTGATACCGTTTAATTTCGTAATGCATAATCCTGAATTAGCTGGCTAAACTAACGGGAGAAGGGGGGGAGGGGTGGAGTAGAGGTGGGGCACTTACCTTCAACTACTCTTTGGGTTAAAAATGTTGTCTATTTCTTTATTTCGTGATGCATAATCCTGAATTGGGTGGTTAAACTAACGCGAGGGGGTGGAGTAGAGGGGGGGGGGGTACTTACTTTCAACCACTCTTTGGGTTAAAAATGTCTTTATCAGTAGTAACCTCAAACTGCAAGGTTCTGAAAAGGTAAACTAGTGCGACATTAAAGGAATTTAATCAACATCTCGTTAGCGTGAAGCATTCACAGTATTAAATATTTCAAAAAATAATGAAACATCGTCTCCAATTCATTTCGGCAGAGTCATTTGCAATTCTGATTTGTCCAAAGATTACGCTGTCCTTGTTTATTTCATCGGTTTCCTTCTACAAGAAATTTGGGAAGTTTGTCAACAAGGATTCTGCATCTATATCTCGAAATGGTGGAATGTGGTGGACGCAATGACACTTTTCACACTCCTGGCAGCTTATACAGTATGGCTCGTCACATGGCTAAGCGTTTATAAAGAATGGCAACCGAGGAAGAATGCCTTCATTGTGGCAGATGTCTTGTATGCAAGCGCCACAGTGTTAGCGTTCTTTCACCTGGCTCACGCATTTCAAGTCAGCTCAACTCTTGGCCCTTTGCAGCTTTCATTGTACAGAATGCTGAAAGATGTGGCCAAGTTTCTTTTCATTTTTCTGATGCTTTTCATTGCATTTGCAACCGGCCTCATAAAAATTTATTCATACTATGTGGTCTCTCAAGTGAAACTTCGTGAAGAGGGCGAGAGCAAATTCCAGGACTTCCATCCATATGCTGAGTAGGTGGATACTATTGCGATATTTATATAAGAGAGTGGGCGCCCATAAGCAAACATACAATATTTCATCTATAATTTTATAGAAAAATATTGCTAAAAGAAATTTAAAGTGCTTTAATTGATTTGATGAGTGGACGGACGAAGAAAGACTTATGCCCATGTAATCGGACAGATAGACAAACATCACAGCCCAGTTGTTTAAAGGTCGGATAACGCTATCCAACGGATAAATTACTATCCAGTGGATAAGTAATAGCAAAATGTATAGCGTCAACTACCGTATAGAGTTTTATCCAGTGCATAGCGTTATCCCATCTTCAAACAATCGAGGCCAGACGTATAGTTCACATGACATCAGCTGACCAGTGAAAAAGATATCTCATGTTTTCATCATTCGAAACTTTTCAGGCACGAGATCACTTTTATTGGCTTGGTCTGGTTACTGGTTGGCTACGTGGAAGAAGACAAAATAAGGGTTGATGATCCTGCCTTTTACCTTACACAACTGTTTGGTCGCTTGGGTTTCCTCATCTACCTGGTTTGTACCGTTATCGTTGCTTTGAACATGCTGATCGCCATGATGAATAACTCCTGCGACAGAGTTATGGTAGGTCTCAAATTGTGGTTTGTGACAGATTTTGACTTGATATAATAGTTCCGAGAATGATGTTTGCTAGTTGGCTTTTTACTCAGTGACATAAACCACGTTGATTAGCACACTATCATCATGATTGATCCGTAGGATGACGACTCATATGAATTCGAGGGAATTCAGTCAACCTTCGCAGAAATCACTAAATTCCTCTTATTACTGAGTATACATACCTAGTCAGTCGATCACGGATAAGCTTAAACTCTTTCCAAACCTTGGGGGAAATTTATGTCAGGTCTTAACAAGTTTACTACAGAAGCATTGCATGTCTCTTGAGTGACAACTCACGTTGGTGCTAAAATATGTTTTGTTTCATTTTGCTGCTTACTTTGACGGAAACAGCGAGAGGAGAGAAAAGGAACTATTGAGGTACGCAAAATGAAAAAAACAATTTCGATTTAAACCTTACTCGTTGTTTCGTTACGTCATCTCGGGTGCCCAGTACGCTGGCTGATTCCTATTGCAAGAAGCCTGGTGATGAGGAGTTTTGAAAGTGGGCTGGCATTTGCCTCCTTTGTTTGCGTTTTAAGCATTCAAGATCATGGTGGTAATCTTAAGATAGGTTGTCTAGATCTGCATAACTCATTAACTGGCAGATTTCCTAATTCTTTACTTTTAGAGTAGAAGTGAATGTTGAAGAAGGCAATCCACAACAGGTAGAGCAAAATGTAGAGCAAGGAAGTAAAGATCAGGTAGGATTAAGATCCCATTTCTTACTTTCACCTCACAATTCACGATTGCGCTCCGCGGTCAATAGTTTACCAAATATGGCAAAGGAAAAAGTCACCAACACATTGAGATCCTCATTAGAAAAAGGGGAAAATAAGAGATAAATCACAAAACTCTTGTTTTCATTTTAGGCAAACGATTTAATGTAAAAATAAGGAAGCTGTTTTGAACCTTCTCGGTTACAGCACCAATTAATATTTTTAAGTTTTTTTCCTCTTTACTTTTTCATCAGACTTCAGGCGATAGTATCGCCTGCTGTATTTGTCATGGATGTTTTTGTTGTTGTAAATCCGAAACCGAAAACAAACGAGAAGAGGTCAGTAAATGGATCATTTTGTCGTACCACATATGCGTATAAGTGACAACACTTAGCTGATGAACTAAGGGCAACAGATCCAGGCTGTAAGAGAAATCGATCATGTATCTTTTTTGTATAAATAAACAGCTCAAACTAGCCTCACAATTCCCAATTACCCTACGCAACCCAAACTGAGTTTGCCAAACCGACTGCTGTGAAAAAGGAATAAAAAAACTGAGTAAAGGTAGACACCACTACATTGCAATTCACGGTAGAAAAAGGGGAAAACTAGAGACAAATCACAAAACTTGTGTTTAATTTTAGGCAAACGATTTAATGTAAAAAAAAAAGCTGTTTTGAACCTTCTCGGTTACAACACCAATTAATATTTTTAAGTCATTTCCTCTTTATTTTTTCGTCAGACCTCGGGCTATAGTTTCGCCACCTGTATTTGTCATGGATGTTCCTGTTATTGGAAACCTGAAATCGAATACAGCCGAGGAGAGGTTTGTTAGTGTTGATTAATTACTTCAGTAAATGGATCATTTTGTCGTACCACATATGCGTATAAGTGACAACACTTACCCGATGAACTAAGGGCAACAGATCCGGGCTGCAAGAAAAATAGATCATGCGTCTTATGTGTATAGATAAACGTCTCAAATTAGCCTTACAATTCACGATTGCGCTCCGCAATCAAAATTGAGTTTGCCAAACCGGCTGCTCTAAGAAGGGAAAAGAGAAAGGTGAAGACAAACACCTTTTCAGCGATTTGGGATCATTTACAATTGAAACATCACAGATGCAGATATTCCAATCGTTGTTGGAAGCAGTTCATTGCTAAGTTTAGTATTTATTATAATACTAAATTGGTACTGTTTCTTCTTTATAAGGAACGCGGGAAAGCTATAGCATCATCTGTTGAGAAGTATCTGAAACAGATGATGACCCCTCAGCACGGAGGACTTTAAAGAAGTCACTTGTTGATGAAAGAGATGACCGAAATCGAAAGAGGGTTGCGTAAACCCATTTACAGGAACTGTAAGCCGTTTTGATGATGTGTAAGATTTTTGTTTTTATTGCAAGAAAATTAAGACCGGCCCACAATTTAAAGTGCGGGTAGGAAACGGAATTTATCGTAGTTAGTTTAATGTAATTTTTAGGGGGATCTAACGAACTCGTACTTTGTGTTAAGAAAGGACGAATTCTTCAGATTTCTGGTCTATGTTTGCTAATTTATATATCCATTATAACCGCTTTGGCTGCTGTTTTCCCTATATTCACTCGTCTTTACATCAATTGCTTCATTTGTGCTGTCATGCAGCGGTAATGTATGATTATTCTTTTTATCTTTGACTTCTGAATAGTAGTAGTTACTCAGTATGATAAAGTGGCGTTCTCCTGATTTGGTTTCCTTTGTCCCCTGTCCTCCGCCTACCAGATCGGGCACGCTTTCCCCCCGTCCTCCTTTCGGGTAGAACTACCAACTTTCAGGAAGGTTACTACCCAGAGCAAGAGTTCACATCTATGTAACAAGATTTGTTTGGGCGTGGTTAATGTTAACGTAGTTTTAATATGTGTTTGTATGAATCACATCGAGTAGTCACATAACTCGCCAATCCGAGAATATATTTTTCCTTTATTCTCATCACTTGTCTGCATGATATTGTATAGATAGAGTAAGGAGAAATTCTGTCTTGGTCACTCACGGGAGTTAAAAGTTTAAACTTTACCCAAAGTGTTCCTTAACATGGGGAAAACCACTTAAGACTGTAGAATACGGTGTCTCTACTACTATCTTTGACAGTGAGGACTAACAGACGGTTCGTTCCGCGCATAATGAGTGTTAATGTTAATCTAACAAATCAATAATGATTTTTAAATTGGCAGAGGGGTAGTAAATAGCCACACGAGCGCGTAAGGAAATATAACTCATTAACTATTGGGAGACCAGTCCAAGAAAATCTTAGTTATGGGGATCACTTAAATAATAATCTTATCAAGTATTTTAGTTGAGTCTTAATTGTGTAAGATAAACTTGATTTCACCTATTTTTTATTCTCAACTTTGTATATTTATCCTTTACAATTGCGTTTATCCCTATAGCTTACCCATTGTATCACTGTAGTTTATGTTTTTGACACTCAGTTTTGTATTAACCCATACCCAAAGTGTTCCGAGCACAATGTGTGTTGATGTTAATCTAGCACATTAATAATGATTTTTAATTGGCAGAGGGGTAGTAAATAACCACACAAGTGCGTTATGAAATATAACTAATTAATTATTGGGAGACCAGTCCCAGAAAATCTCAGTAAATAGTTGTCTTGAAAGAATAATTGTTATTATTCTGATGTAGTTTATTAAGTCTGAGTTATTTGTTCTACTCTATCTTCATTTATATTCTGTTCCCTTCTCTTTAATCATGAATTTAAGATGAACGTGAAAGGGTGAAGGCCTCTAATCCTTGCTCCATAGATTCTGGTTGACAATATGTGAGAAGAAACAATTGGAAAGCTGTGACAAAATGGTCAGTAGAGCAACAGTCAGTGCCATTATCACTTCACTAATGTGTCCATCATTTTATTAAGTTTGGCAAGCTCCTTCGCCTGACGATCAACCAATCGTCTAAGTAACTTAATGTTTTCCTCAATGAACTGGGAATTCTCTTTTTTTCCCGCTTTCCCCTTATTGTCATCCGTTGTGTCATCTCCACTTAGGTTGTCTTCCTCGCATTTTTCAAAGTAGCGGCCCCTTAGATATTTCATCACCAATTCCTTCATCGTTTCTTTTCGTCTCTGGGATGACATAATAAGATCAAAGACATTATTCATCATCATTTTCTCTCACTCTCTGTATCATGATACTCTATCGATTTCATTTAGGAGCATTTGTCGCAATTGTTTTCGCATGCTACAAGGCTCGCTGAAAAACACGTCAAAGTTTTACTTTAAGCTTACATGTACCTCTTTCCTGGCGGTAATCTCGTCTCTCTGAAAAAAAAATTAAGAGTTGCATTTCATTACTATTACAAATAGTATTGAATATTAAGGAAGTTAGACCTTGATTTTGGGTTTTGACAGAATTTCTCATTTATCAGTCCTACTTACCTCTCTTTGCGCCTGCACTTCGTCTGGTTCCTTTAACAAAGAGATGAAATTTAAGAAATGAGAATGTATCAACGCCTTAATTTCACGGTCTTATCGTAAATGCTAGTTTAGCGATCAGTGCATTACTTCAATAATCTACATTCCCATCTAAAATGAAACGTACGGTTTTGGTGGAGTTTGAGAGACGCATTTTTCCCGGCTAATATAGAAAGACTTAGAAACAATAGGTGATAAGAAAAGTCAATACCCTCCTAGTGATCTACAAAAAATAAAACTTCTTCTCTTCCTTACCCCATTACCACGACAACAACAGCATTTTTCTCTGAATTTCCCAAAAACTTTGTTAACAAATAGAATACTCCCATACAAGGTGTAATAAACCATGTTGATGGGTGCCGGCATCGTGTTGCCTTTGTCAATCCATTCCAGCCACATCCGGGATCTTGAGTATTTCCACTCAATTTCGGAGTTTTTCTAAAATTGAATTGTGAAGAAGAAATCAAGAAGTTGAGAAGGTTTTTCAGTAGCGG
This sequence comes from Pocillopora verrucosa, assembly GCF_036669915.1. Lineage (NCBI taxonomy): Eukaryota > Metazoa > Cnidaria > Anthozoa > Scleractinia > Pocilloporidae > Pocillopora > Pocillopora verrucosa. The sequence continues at coordinate 12,120,891 of NC_089315.1, read as the reverse complement.
GGGTTGCTCATTTCAAAAAAACAACGCAGTTAGGAATTTATTCGATGGACTAAAACTTTCTTGAATATGGGTCAATCTGACTGACTTGCGGCAATGGTATTTATTTTGGGTGTATACTCACCATGATTCTCTCGAACGAATTATTCATCATGGCGATCAGCATGTTCAAAGCCACTATTACAGTGCAAATCACGTAAGCCATCAGGAAAAGACGACCAAATGTGGCGGTGAGAGCAAACACTGGGTCTTTTACCTCAATTTTGTCTTCTTCTACGAGGCCAAGCAGCAACCAGAATAACGCTATAAACGCGCTCTTGTGACTGAGAAGCAAAAGATATCAGCATATTATAAATAGTCAGACGCAAGAATGAAATTTTCGCCATTCCTCTAAACAACTTCTAACTTTTGCGTTTCCGAACGAAAATCACCGAGCTTAAGTAGCCTTCTTCGATGCCAATGTCCATGTTTCAGATTAAAGCTTTGTTTCAAGGTGGCCTATAGTCGTGTTTTTGTTCTGGCTTAATTATGTACATGTATAAACAACAACTTCAATTAGGAAATGTGACATGAAGTAACTCTATGTTAGCACACATACAATGCAGACATGTGAAATTGGTGCTGGCTTTGCAAAGGGCCGAGCGCTCCACTGTTTCTCGAGCTTCTGCATTATCAGCTCAAAGGCTACTCAGTAAGTTCATCTCTCAGTAGAATTATACCTAATTCGCAATAAAAAAAACACCTTACGGAGTAGCTTTCTTATCTCAAAATATATTATACTTAATGTTGGACGTTATTGGATAAAGATATTTCTCATCAAAGCTCTCTTACCCCGCGTACGGATGGGATTCCTCATTCTCAGTGTGGTTCCATTTTCTCTGCAGTTCAGTTTTCGAGGTTTCATAGTAAGAGTAGACTTTTTACGACGCCATTAGCAAACGAGAAATACAGCACAAGGAAGATAAAGAGGAAGCTTTGCACATCTTTGAGCATTTTATAAAGTGACAGCTGTAGAGGGCCAAGTATCGAATCAACCTGAAATATATGCGTCAGGTGAAAATATGCCATAACGGATGCACTTGCGTACAACACATCGGCTAGAACAAACGCTGCTTCCTCAGGTTTCCATTTTCTAAAGTACAGACAGGAGAGCAACCACACAGCGAAGGACGCCAGAAAAGTCAAGATGATCAGCGTGTCCTACGACATTCCACCACTTTGATATATAAATGTAAATTCCTTGTCTGCGAGCTTCGAGAAATTCCTGTAGAAGTAAGCCAAGAACAAACGAAAGCACCACATAGTCTGTGAAGAAAATGTACAGTTGTTTAGCACAACAGCACACGCGCGTCAAACAGTGATTGATATACGTCGTCTTCATACAATTCAAAATAAGTTGTAAATGTACTTTGCTCTGGCAAATTCAAAATGAAAACTGTGTTTTTCTGGGCGTTTTGGAGGCTAACCATAGAGGGAAGGAATACATGACTTGAAAATGTTAGATTGTAAAAAGGGTGATATTCTACACAAGTAATAGATATGTAATAATAGGTTGATCTGTATACTTGTTTTTTGCTAAGTTTTTCTTTCTTTACATCAGTTATTTGATCTTAATTAAAATCGTAAGGTTGAAACCCAAACTGCTTAAAATTTTAAGTGTAGTACACTGGAAATAAATGATGACTGCGGGCTATCAAACGAACAAAAAAAGCCAAGTCGATGTGAGTGAAAATTAAATTTATGACACTTACCACACCATATCAGCCCAGTCGATGAAGTTTCAAACTTGTCGTCAAAGGAGGTCAAGAATATCATTGAGAGAAACACCAGATACCACATCGTGTGGTTAATAAACTTGGAATAGGGATGCTCATAAAGCTCTCTGAATTCCCAAATCTTCTCATTGTTACAGCAACGATAAAATTTACGAACCAACCGGATCGGTATGTAGAAGACGCTCGATACTGCTACAAGCAGTAGTTGGAAGAAGAACCAAACCAGTTTGGTCAGTCTGCTTTTATCCCGCCAACCAGCCATTCATAGTATATAATCTCGTTAAGAATCCACTGACATTTTGGGCTTGCTACAAACTGCGAATTGAAAAGGAAAAGATTGTTTTGATCAATTTGTAATTTCTTGATTTCTAACATATAAGTCCTAAATTATTTGCAACCACTAATTTACGCCTACCCTTTTCTTTTTTTTCACGTATCATTAATGCACCGTTATTTTGGCATTTTATGTAAATTAAGCCACCCTTCACATTTTATGTGTCACGCACTTCCCGTGTACTTTATTTTTGCTACCATATGAACCTTTTTCCTTGGAGTGTTTCATGATTCGTATATTACCTCAGAATTTGGTAAGTTTTGTCTCGACATATCTTTTTTTTATTTTTTTCGCCTTATTTGTTACTATATTTTTGTAAAGGTCGTTTTTTTCTGTTTCATAGGAGTTTACTTCTTCACGTTCATATTAAGAGGGTTGGTAAATCGAATGGTGAGTAAACTTGAGAGGCGCTTGCCTCTTTAAAGACTTAGGAAAACATAGTTGGACACCAAGGTTGGGGCCACTGATTTGTCAATGACCAGCCCAATTTTTTCTTAAGTCTTTGAAGAGGCAGGGTCCCGCTTCAATAAACACTTTTACTCACCATTCAATTTAATAATATATTTCACTATCTTAGTTATCACATTGGCAAACCTTTTTTTATTTGACTCAGCGGCTTAGTCTTTGTTTTTAAACACAGTGACAAGAGTTTTATTTTTTTTTAAGTGTACTACCCATACTTTCCTGGAATAAAAGGGTGAATAACATAATTTTTTGACGTAAATAATGTCAAGATTTCACTATGATTTTAATCCCAAGCAATACTTCAGTTTCATACCGCTCTTTATTTTCACGGGGTCCAAATTACGACAAAAGCAACGAAATACACGTCATATTGTCATCTTACTCTAAATGGAAAAACACTTGGCATTGCCATCTAGATTATGCTTCACACGTGCTTTTCATGAACAGCCACACGAAATGATATAAATCAGTTAATAACAACCTAGCTAAAAGAGATTGATTGTACGTGTACCATCCAGCATCCCCAGTTTTCATTTGGCTAGTCTTAGATCAGCGATTTCGTGATCACTAAATAAATGCTCTGCTGAATATTAATTCAAATGACTGTTTGTTTTACCCGATTGAAGATTGAAATGTTTGCAATACACTTTCCGAGAAAAATGAAAGATTCCAGTCCATTCGATTCAATAGTGTATATTAGTTCAAAGGCGGAAATCACGGAACATTTTTGTTGCAAGCAATTTTAAAATTTCGTCTTAAGTAAGTGGTTTTAATTATTCATGGTAATTTAGATTGGAATTGAAAACTCGGTGTTAATGCTTGGACGCTCAAGTTATTCCATAGTGAATCTGTGGGTTTGATATGCTTTTTAAGCTGTCATACTTTATGAACCAGTGAATAAGTTTTAGCCACATAACTTAGGTACCTTAAACGTGTAAAAAAAATAAAAAAAATGATTAAAAGAGATCTTTCTGTTTTTTGTCGGCAGCAAACTTGAGAAGAATCAGGCTCTGATTAAAATTCTTAGGTTTCTTCGCCATTAAACAGCCCTTACCATCGGTATCCATTATCTCCTGAAGTTGGCTGAAGTTACATCCTTCAACAACATCAGCCGCAAATTTCTCACACTCCAATGCTCGCTTGTAGTACTCGTCCCGACTGTAATGATGCTCGTACCGAGCAATTTTTTCCAGCAGGTATGCATCATCCAAAGCAGCCTCGATGATGTCTTCAAGCTTACTTTCTCTCCGCTTCGGGTATTGGATAGCGGTGGATGTCAGCTGTGAATTATTTCTCCATAGCCATTCCAAACCAATGTAGAGTGGATCAGAAAGTATTCGTATCCACTGTTGTTCTTCTTCGTGGTGAAATTCAGTTTGTGGTGGCCTGCTTTCTCGGAATATACAAGCGGAAGTATCACGTCCTCTAGCAGATCTGATTTGGCCGCGTAGCTTTCCCCAAAGATACTTGATCAGTCCTTTCTCTTTCAGGCACTCATTTTCTGCGACAGTTTCGCATGTCTTGTTTAGGTTTTCTATCGTCTTGAGCTCCGACTCTTTAGCTCCTGCTATTAATTTCCAAACTGTGACAGCATCTTCGTCTTCGAGGGCTTTCGTAAGTTGTCGCTTGTGAGACACACATGTTGGATCTTCGTCTCGACTATCCTGCGCTCGTCTGAATTCGCTTGCCGTAAAAATCGCTCCACATCGTCCTTTGTACCACTCGAAATTGCATCAAGAAAATCTTCGTAAACATTTGAGCCGCCTTCTGGTTGTTCGTTGATTGCCGCGTCAACGTGTGCGGCCATCTGATGATTTTGCTTGTAGAGAAATTAGAAGAGTTGTGAAAATAAGTGTTCTAATTGTTCATTTTAGGGAATAGGAGAACATTTTAGTGCTTTCCTACATGAAGACGATTGACGGTGCGATTTTTCTAGAAAGGACAGTGGACAGGAACAGATTCTTTATCCTTATCGGTGGAAAGTGAAGCTGTCAATCCAAATCATACTCAAGTGACGAGCAGACGACAATAGAACGTAAAATGGGGTTTTCGTGCGTGAGGTGTAGTCACACCAAAGTTGAAGTCACGCAGCTCAATAAAGAAATATTCCATTGTTAGACGCAGCTGTTATACGTGAAATGCCTTTTAAAATCAACCTTCCGCTAACCGTGCTGAAGAATATATGTTTTCATCAAGTGGATCTTACTTCTTAGTCGGGGAAAAATTACATTAAGATCTTTCTAAGAAATAGCGGAAGTCAATCGAAGCTTTGTATGAGCCCCAGAAAGCGAATCAATCGCATTATTCGCGTTAGTTACGGTGTTTCTTTCAGATTCGCGACAACTGTTGAGGGCAAGAATGTCTACCTAGTGTTATCTTCTCAGCTACCTTTGCGGACCAAAATTCGATGCGGACGATGGCTAATATCGAACTTCCGACTCAGAAGCATAACTATTCGAGTAAAGTTTTCAGATCCCCATATCCATTCTGTTTATTGCGCAATTTATGCTGTCTATATCTATGCTGTTGTAATATTAATGAGTGTTTTCGCTTTTGAGCCAATAACGGAAGGAACATATAAATGGAACGTAATTTTAAATAATTTTCGACACGTTTCTGGCCATGCACATAGATAAGTACACATACTACAGATTTACATGAACGCACTAAGGAATCGACAACAACTCTTTGTCACGCAGTCAGGTACATCCGGTAACTGCCACTAGTTCTGATGCCGTCACGGAAACTTGACTTGAAGTTGAAATTGCTAACTAGTGTCTTAGTGCTTAGGAAAAACATTTAATTTTTAGGACAACAACTCCAACGCTCCATGCTACAGTTGATTCGATGCAAAAGACCCAGTCCGCCAGCGCTTATAGGTTATTGCATTAACCCTGAATTCCTATGAGTGACTAAGACATAATTGCTCCTTACAAAATCAACACAATATCAAAAAGAACAATTAGAGACTAAGGAAAATTATCAACAATTAGATTATCGGTTGATTTAATACAAAATTCTCCAAAGTTACATTATACGAAATGTATGACAGACGATAAGGAGAATTACTATTGAGATCTTGGGAGTAAAAGATGTAAAAATCTCAAAGCGCTTCCCCAAATTGGGTAAAGTGACGAAACCGATTACCTGCGGAAAAAGCTTGATAATATCATATTAGTCTACAATATTCTAACAACGTATGAGAAAGTATAATATTAGGCTCAAAATAAATGGTCCAAAGTAGATATAAAGACACAACTGCCCTATATCGTCGTCAGTAGTTTAGTCTCTACAAAATTAAATAATTTCTATTCTACTTGTAACCAAACATGCCATATCTTTGTAACTGTCATTCAAAACTGATATGTTAGGTGCTTGAATTCTGATAACTAATTGTTGGTAACACCTAATATAGATATGTAACTGACCGGCCTACAATGAAGACTAACCTTAAGCAATATATTTCTTTTCTGGATAATGTTTAAAATCATCATCAATTAATTCGCTCATGCACGATTGTTGCCTAAAATATTACGGTGCTCAAAATCCTCGGCTAAAACAGAGAAAAACGCACAATAGCCTCTATTTGGACTCAAAATATACTCCGCTACTTATATTCGTAGACATATATGATTGCGGAATGCGAACGGTTTTCCGACATCGCAATTTCACACAAATTCTGACAATTGGGAAATATATCTTACGAAATATCACCGGTTTCACTCCATCACATACGTTCGCTCACACGCGATCGGTTTTAATACGTGCATGACGTGACCGAAAATGTTCCAATGCGATGGAAGTCTTTCTTTAAAATTGACGTTATCTGTTCCTCGAAGCTCAAATGTTTTCTCTAGTATCGCTCTCCTGAACTGCTCGCTACTCAAATCAGATGATGTCCGCGGGACAAATATCCGGGCACCAAATGAATGCTAGTGTATATCTAAATCCAGAGAATTCAGTATTGACCTGTTTAAGAACGAAAACCGAGGAAAAGACTGCGTTTAAGGGCGCGTGGCTCCTGTTTTTACCGTGGCTCCTTCCATTTATCTTCGTAGCGATCAATAAGATACTCCACAACTAATCTGTTCATTACCTTCATGCGTGTCTGAACAAAGAGATACTCACAAGTCATAAGATGGTCGAAAAAAATTGGGCAAAGTTAAGGTGTCTAAGATTTTCTTTCTCAAATCAATCCTTTTGAGACATTAACCGCCTGTCGATCATTTTCATCTCTTTTCCCTCATCCTTTAAAGTATCAGTTAAGGATTCAGAAAATGTAAAGTGAAATGTCGTATGTAGCAGTAACAGTATCTCAATACATTCGCAACAGGATATTGGCTAACCTTTCTTTTATTTCTGCTCCTCCCCTCACCTAAAGAAGAGGAAAATTTCGTGCAGTCAAAAAAGTAAAGTGAAGTGCTGCATACAATAGTAAAGAAGAAACGAGGAACAAGCCTTAAACCTTTACCTCCCATGAGTGACCAGACAAAGAATTTTCTCCTTACAATACCAATACAATATATAACATAGAAGTGATGAGATAAAGTAAATATCAATTAGGGGATTATAGTAGTTGATCCAATACCAAATTCTCCAAATTGATATCATAAGCATGTATGTCAGACAGGAAAGAGAATTACGAATGAGATCTTGGGAATTATAGAGTTAATTTGAGCCATGTAATTTGGTTTACTGTCTCAATACGCTCTAGAGGAGACATTTGGCTAAATTTTTCACCGTTTTTACCTCTCTTCGCCGCCATGGAAATGAAATAGCAAGTAATCAGGAAATGTAAAGGAAATGTAGAGGAAATGTAAAGCGTTTCAGGTTTATAGTCTCAATACATTCACATTTGGCTAACCTGGCCACCCTGGTACCTGATGGAAGAGTAAAAATTAGGACAAAAATAAAAACGATCAGCACAAAGACAGAAATCTAGGTTTCTGATACGGATAGTGTTATGAACTTGGTCAGCGGCAAACAATCGGTGCACTGACCACCTAATCTGCATGATAGTTGAACGGCACTCGATCATTTCTTTAAATTTATTAATTTATTTATTTTCAAAATGATTCATTCATTCTTTTGATTCTTCTTTCGTTCGTTTATTCCATTTCATTTTATGAAAAAAGCAACAATTCTATAATTTAAGGATTTTTTAGTGTGTTTAGTACAATGTCCCTCCCAGATTCAACTTTGTTATATATGCCGATGATGTTTTTGTTTCGTCCTTCTCTATATGAAAGCTCTGCAAGCGAACAAGCAATGTGATTCTTAGGTTCCTTTAATGCACTAAAAATGCTGCAGAGATAATTAATTCAAAGCAACAAACTATCTCACGTTTTCCGCGCCGATTATTGTAGCAGGTTTTCCAGAAGTTTGGTAAGAAAATGTAGCGAATATAGTAGACTGTATTGAATGGAAAGGTATGGTAGTGCCCTTGTCGATCCATTCCAGCCAACATCTGAGTTCTTGAGAACTTCCACTCTACGATTGCATTTTCCTACAAAGATATTAAGAGTGTTTAAGATCGTAAATTTATCAGGTGCCAACCACAACAGTGTACAAGTGTTTAACTCACTGCGAGAAGCGCCGCAGAAAAAACTGACTATCATAAAAAGCATCAGCAGTTTGTTGTTGCAAGGGAGTGATCACTGAACGAAGCACTACTCATTAAAATAATTCCACACATCACAACATAGGACGTTGTAGTTATGACTAGCTAGCAATAGTTTCCAAAACACGAGAAACATCTTTAAAGGTTTAGCTGCAGTTCAAGAAGTTTCTTTCTCTGGGGAGTATTTTGAACCTCTAATGAAACACGAAGCACAAGCTGGTGAAGTCTTAAACGTGCATGAAATACAACCAGTATGTCAGATACATTAGCACAATGTATAAGGTAAATAGGATCATAAAGCCAGCGCTAAATATGATCCTTACCAAAGAAACGTTGACTCACCATAACTCTGTTTAAAGAGTTGTTCATCATCGCGATCAGCATGTTTAAAGCTACTATGACTGTGCAAATCGCGTGGCCTATTATAAAAATACGCCCAAAAATGGACGTCAGATGAAACTTTGGATCTTCAACAATTAAGTTCGTCATATTCAACCGACCAAGTAACAACCAAAACATTCCAATGAAAGCCTCAGTGTAGCTACGTTAAAATATAAAAATATCGAGTTAGGTGTCATTAGTCTAACCCAATTTCGCCCATGTTCTCTGCCAGTGACAACCGGTGAAACTGGTGAAACTGCCAGATTAACCTTGCTTAGGAACCAGTCGTTATTTGTTGCCTAGGGAAGGGGGAGGGAGGGGGGAGGGGGAGGGGAGGGATGTGAGGATATTTTTTGTGGGGGGGGGACCTTATGGTCTTCAGGGTGGCCCGGAGGCTTGGATGAATCGTGGCCAAACAAGATGTAATGTGGGGTGGGGGGGGGGGCTATTGAAAACTGACTGCCAGTTAGCTGCCAACGAGGAGGGAGGGGAGGATCAGTAAATTTTTTCACGTAACACCACACCAAACTTCTTCGAACCCCCCCCTCACCCCCCCCCCTCTTATCACACCTCGAGCAATGAGATATTGGCCGCAACTCTAATGGGAGTAAATTGTTTAGGCAATCAATAAGTGGCTCTTCATTTGTCCTCACAGTCTTCAAGGTTGTTCCTTTTCATGCCTCTACACTAAACGGTCCTCCAAGCTTTTGTACAGTAAATTAGTAGCGTTACCGTGCGCCCCCTATTAAGTTTAAATAGAGCTCATAGGTGCTTATATTACGTACTTGCCATATCGAGGGAACTGCTGGGGTACTTATCAGTCTTTAAGTTGTTTTTTGCGCAACCACATAATACGAATATGTATTGATAACGCCTGTAGCAAATGATATGGTCAAAGTAGAAAAAAAATGGCAATGCAACTCTGAGGACGTCCTTAAGCATTCTGTAAAGTGACAGCTGTAATGGACCCAACACTGAAATTAACTTGGAAGATTGTCGCTAAGTGGAAATAGGGGCCATAAGATGCTGTGGAATAAATGGCAATAGCACACTATAATAACAACGCATTCTCTCTTGGTTTCCACAAACACCACCACACGAAACCAACGCAGTAAAGCCAAACTATGTAGGCTCCGGCGGGAATTGCAGAGGGAGAGGTTAAAACGATCAATGCTGTACGACATTCCACCAATTTTGAAAAGTAAATTGAGGCACCTTGCCTGTAGGCCTCCGATTGCAACTCCTGAAACCAAGAAGGCCCCAAAGACCAACAAAAGCGACAGCAGCCAACTCTGGTAAATGAGATCGGGAGCAAATTCATATAAATATTTTGTATGGCCACACGTAAATTTATCTACTCTTGCTTGCAACTGACACACATCTCCATGCACATTATGCCTCATAGAGTCAGATAAAACTAAGGAGTCTTCGTCAGAATTAAAAAGCCAACTGAAGCTATCAAACTATGAAATTACATGAAACTATGAACTCAAGGGTCCGTACATACATCTGTTATGTTTATTTCAATCCATTATATCAAGATTCTTTTAAAAGATTAAATTGAACATCTGTAGAGTAGGTTCAGGGCCGTGCATTGGCTCTTAATTTCATGTAAGATGGCCCTGAACCCCCACCCTTAAAAAAAAAAAAAGGGAATTTTGGATGTTGCTAAAAACATTTAAATAAAATTTTGATTTTGCGTTGATTGCAAAAAAAAACCGGTTCCTTGAATGCAAGCACATAATAATTGTGCTGTGCAGTGAATCTGCTTTGATTATAATATGTTCTGGGCACTAATTAGGCACTTTGTTTCAGTTTTCTGCCATCATTATAAGATGGCATGAGACAATAGTGGCTGTCAAATGGTCATTCACTACGGTATTATCCACAAAAGTGACTTACCTATGTTCGACATGGCCTGTCCCATTTCAGGTGATAAACTTACTGTTAAGTTGAGGCACGAAAGACGCGGAGGAAACAAAGAAATACTGGAGTAGGACATAGGTTGATTGATGAACTTGAGCGTATGGAAGTCTCGAAAAAAGCCTATCTACAGAGTTTTCAGCATCTCTCATTGGTCACTTGATTTACAGCCAAGACCAGCCTTTCAGTATAAGCCGCAGGGAAAGGATAAATGAATAACACCCAAAGATAGTGATAAAAAGATAGTGACAGAGAAACTCAGGGTTCTTCACGGCCAGAACACCCTTTAACTCTGCACATGGGACCACATAATGATAAACGACCATCATCAAGAATGAGCTGTCATTGGGCTCAGTCTACGAACTGGAAGAGAAAAAAAACCATGACTCATTAATGCAAATAACTGCACATCACTTAGTCACTCAAACTATTTCTCTTATAATCCAGGTAATCTCAATATCTGAACACTATACTTCTACACGATTTACGAAGCATTTTTGCTATTACATCAATGTTGACATTTTGCTTATTGAAGATATTCGAAGTTGCGAAGAAGGGATCACCTCTATTGAAGATATATTTCAATTACAAATGATTTATTTAATGAGTCATCTGTCCAATAATCAGTCCCTTATAAGTTACAATGCTATGGTAATAAAAACTTTCAGGACTCGGCCAAGATCTCACAGTCCCTTTGGTTAAAGTTACCGATTCTCTTTAATTTATTACCATCCCAGCTTCAACTTAATTTCAAAATTGGTTCAAACATGGCGTGCACTGGTCCTTTTACATCTGGCACATGTCATTTCCTATAGAACTAGATTTTTAACCAAGACACAACGAGCGTGCCCTTTTTTTTTCTGCCTTTCTGGCCTGTCACAGTTTGGTGGGAATTCACACAGATAAACGTTCCACGCAACGAAAACAAACGGCTGCTTTTATTTTGCCACCTAAGCCCCAGCAAACACAGATAATGCAGAGGTGAATGCGATTGGTATCTTGCTTCTAAGCTTACCATTCTCACCTTTTGTGGCGCTGTGTGTATTAGCGGCCATCTTGACGAAGACTCAGACTCTCAGCGAAATTTTTCGTGATTTCCGTTCAGTAAGGGGCCATCTCCCTTAATATCCATAATCTTGTAA